>NC_088396.1:15232448-15484948 GCF_034236695.1 Oncorhynchus nerka | reverse complement strand
ACCATCCTGTCAGTTTTGGGCTTCTCCGTGTGGGTGTGGGCACTGTGCTGTAGGGAGTGAATCATCAACACCCCTGTGCCGCTTGTAGGCAAACCGGAGTGGGTCTGAGTAAGAGCATACCTCCTTTTGTAGCTGGCGAAGAATCACATCAAATCAAATGTTATGTGTCACATGCGCAGAATACAACCTCACAGTGAAATGCTTACTTACAAGCCCTTAACCAACAATGCAGTTTGAAGAAAATAAGAATAACAAATAATGAAAGAGCAGTAGTGAATAACAATAGCGGGGCTGTATACAGGGGGTACCGGTACAGAGTCTATGTGTCAATGTGCGGGGGCACCGGCGTCGGAGGTAGTTGAAGAAATGATGTACATGCAGGTCGGGTTATGAAAGTGGCTATGCATAGATGATAACAGGGAGTGATGAGTAGAGAGAGTGGTAGTGGAATCAGCCTTTCAAAGGTCGTCATGGCTGAATGTTAAAGCTACAGGGCGGTAGTCATTGTTGCAGGTTGGGGTTGATCTGTCTAGGTACTGGGCATACGATGGAAGAGTTCTGCAAACCGTGAGCTGGAGCAAACCCAGAACACGACTTAGTGTGGAGGTGCCGACGAACGGAGGATAAACTGGGAGGTAGAAAAAATGAAGAGAGTCGCACGCTCCATATGTATCTACAGTACCAGTCAAAAGGTTGGACACAGCTACTCGTCCAAGGGTTTCTCTTCTACATTGCGGAGTAATAGTGAAGACATCAAAACAATGAAATAACACATACACCAGAGCTGCCCCCGGTCAACTGTAAGTGCTGTTATTGTGACGTGGAAACGTTTAGGAGCAACAACGGATCAGCCGCGAAATGGCAGGCCACACAAGCTCACAGAACAGGACGGCCGAGTGCCGAAGCGCGTAAAAATCATCTGTCCTCGGGTTGCAACACTCACTACCGAGTTCCAAACTGCCTCTGGAAGCAACGTCAGCACAAGAACTGTTCATCGGGAGCTTCATGAAATGGGTTTCCATGGCCGAGGAGCCACACACAAGTGAAGGGAAATCTTAATGCTTCAGCATACAATGACATTTTTGATGATTCTTTGCTTCCAACTTTGGGGATGGCCCTTTCCTGTTTCAGCATGACAATGCCCCCATGCAAAAAGCAAGGTCCATACAGAAATGGTTTGTCGAGATCGGTGTGGAAGAACTTGACTAGCCTGCACAGAGCCTTGACCTCAACCCCA
Organism: Oncorhynchus nerka; assembly: GCF_034236695.1. NCBI lineage: Eukaryota > Metazoa > Chordata > Actinopteri > Salmoniformes > Salmonidae > Oncorhynchus > Oncorhynchus nerka. Next base: position 15,483,711 of record NC_088396.1, on the reverse strand, counting down.
TCGAACACCTTTGGGATGAATTGGAACGCCGACTACGAGCCAGGCCTAATTGCCAACATCATTGCTCGAACACACCAATGCTTTTGTGAGTGAATGGAAGAAAATCCCCACAGCAAGTTTCCAACATCTAGTGGAAAGCCTTCCCAGAAGAATGGAGGCTGTTATAGCAACAAGAGGGGGACCAACTCCATATTAAAGCCCATGATTTTGGAATGAGATGTTCGACGAGCAGGTGTCCACATACTTTTAGTCATGTAGTGTATATACCACCAAATATCACTACGTAGATCATATACCAGCTCCATGCAGTTGCTAAACAACAGAGTATCATATAGCCAGTAGAGTACAATAATATTGCTGATGTCCTAGCCCTAGAGAATGTATCATATAATTCGCCAAAGTTGATAGCATTGTGCGGATACATCAAATCTCTCAGTGACACTCAAGCCTACCACAGACCGTGTTTCACGAATCCTGCCAGTTTTTCTGCTATCATGGTAGCCACGTTTATCCCTGTACCGATGTGACTGTGGGTCTAACGTGTGGATACATTAAATAGCCCAGTGGCAGTCTACCATACCAAAGAAGAGAATATTGCTAGCAAACGTATCGACATTATCTCGCCGTACAGATACGACGCCACGGTGAGTCTATCATATAGCCAGTGAATAGACCAGACGTCCCGGCTATAGGACTGGAGTCAGCAGAGAAGCGAGGTGGCTATCATTGTCATTGTCATTGTCCCTATTCAGCCTGGCTGTACTGCTGTACTGTCACAAAGTGCTGTGACAGGACGAGTATGGCAGCTGTCACTGCAACCACTGTGGGATGTCTCGTTGTGTCTATACTGCTGCTGCTGTGTGTTGTTGGAAATATGTCTCTGGAAGCATTGTGATGACTCAATGGTGGGCTACAGAGCTGACAGCAAACACAGCCCACTATGTATACTGTAGATACACACACACTGCCTGGCCAATGTCTGACAGTTGTTCGTGTGTGTTCGTGTGTTCGTGTGTGTGTGTGTGTGTGTGTGTGTGTGTGTGTGTGTGTGTGTGTGTCCACACGGGTGCCAGAACCATTATTAGGACATTAGTTTGATGGGAGAGAGGAGCTGCAGTGAATCCAGCACGTGCCACGCCTGCAAACGACCAGGCAGACCACTGCTACAAAACACTTCATCAGACACACACGCACACAAGCAGGCAGGCAGGCACACACACACAACCTCACAATAACCACCAGGCACATAACTGCTACATGTCTATGTCCTACAATACTGCTGTTACTCAAATCACAGCCCAGCAACGGCCCTATCATCAGGGTAGACTGAAATTGACTTTCTTCATCCTTGTGCTTACCATTCTTTTATTTCCTCCTCTTCCTCCTCCTATTCCCTCCTTCTCCTCCTTTTTCTCATCCTCTTACACCCTCCACTCTTTCCTTCCTTTTCCCTTCCTGCAACTCCTCTTTCTCTATTTCTCTTCCTCCTCTCCTCCCATCCTCTCTCTCCCAATAGGTTGTGTGAGAGTGGTCGGTTGGCTGGTCAATGTATCTCTGGCTGTGTGAGTGGTCGGTTGGCTGTGATGAGAAGTGTCAGGTCGGTCGGTGTGTCTGTTAATACGCTGTGATGAGAAGTAACTGACAGATTGGTCGGTGTGTCTGTTGATAGGCTGTGATGAGAAGTAACTGACAGATTGGTCGGTGTGTCTGTTGATAGGCTGTGATGAGAAGTGACTGTCAGGTCGGTCGGTGTGTCTGTTGATAGGCTGTGATGAGAAGTGACTGTCAGGTCGGTCGGTGTGTCTGTTGATAGGCTGTGATGAGAAGTGACTGTCAGGTCGGTCGGTGTGTCTGTTGATAGGCCGTGATGAGAAGTGACTGTCCATCAGACAGAAGAGGATTCTATTACCTGGCCTTTATTGAAAAGCCTTTTTCCAATCCAGCATGGCACGGCAGGATAACAGGAATGGCAAACACTCATACACACAGACGCGGAGACAGACAGATACATACAAAGACACAGAGAAAGATATATAGACACACACACATAGAATTCAAACAAAATGTGAGTGCACTGCATAACACATAAAACAAATGGTCTGTTTCAGTTCTGCTGAAGATGACACACAAGTTATTGTATGATTGTAGGCTCTTTCAACCTCACACACCACGTCAATCACATAGGGTCTGTGCCAGATCTCAGTAACTGTCTTGGATCTAGTCACTGGGTCGTCCCACTGTAGAGTGACAGTCTGCCAGCCAGCAGCTCTCTGGGATCTAGTCACTGGGTGGTCCCACTGCAGAGTGACAGTCTGCCAGCCCAGCATCGATGACATCATCATTATGCACCACTCACAGACACCGGAGTAGGGCCTGTGCCAGTTCAACAGCAACACTACCAGTAGGATTTTCACAATGGACCCAGGATGTACAGGGGAGCATTATGATATATATATATAATATTAATATATGTAATTTAGCGGAAGCTTTTATGTTGAGCAACACAGTCATGTGCGCATTGTTACGCTCGTTGGATGAATTGGACCATTTTACTTTATTTTCAAATGTCACCTAAAAAACAACAAAATACAAACTAATGTAAAGTTCGGCAGGCTCCACAGCAACGATGCAAAAACAAGATCCCACAAACTGAGGTGGAAAACAGGCTGCCTAAGTTTGATTCCCAATCAGAGACAACGATAGACAGCTGCCTCGGATTGGGAACCATACCCGGCCAACAAAGAAATAGAACACTAGAATACCCGCCCAAATCACACCCTGACCTAACCAAATAGAGAAATAAAAAGGCTCTCTAAGGTCATGGCGTGACACACGTCATTTTTTTACATATGGGTGGTCCCGGGAATTGAACCCACTATCATGGCATTGCAAGCGCCATGCTTTACCTACCGAGCTATAGATTTAAAGTCCTCTATTTAGGGAACTTTGAGCGGTTCTGGAACAGTTCCGAACTACATTTTTGGTGTACTGTAACGTTCGTCGTCTTCGTCTGAGGAGTATGAAGGATCGGAGGACCAATGCGCAGCGTGGTACGTGTTCATGATGAATTTATTAAACACAGAACACTAAAACAAAATTAGCAAAGAGAATGACACGAAACGAAACAGTCCTGTCTGGTGACATACACAAAGACAGAAAACAATCACCCACGAAACACAGGTGGGAAAAGGCTACCGAAGTATGATTCTCAATCAGAGACAACTAACGCACCTGCCTCTGATTGAGAACCATACCAGGCCAAACGCAAAACACAACATAGAAAAACTAACATAGACAACCCACCGAAACTCACGCCCTGACCAACCTAAAACAAAGACATAGCAAAAGAACTAAGGTCAGGATGTGACATGAACAGAGCACTCTGTGACTGGCACAACATTAATTGCTGTCAGCTGACATGCAGCCTGTGAAATCTGACTCCTCATTTGCATAGGGATTGCCGCGTCACATTTTCTGACCTATCCAAACAAAGGATCGATTTTCTCTGGCTGCGAGAGTCACAGACCCACGTGGTTTTAGACTTCCTCAAAAGGCCAGACCGGCTCGCGTCTATTGATGTGTGTCGGATCCCACTGTGATGTTCTCAGATGAATTTAGAGCGCTGAACATAAAGAATTACAAATAACTTTGTAGAATTGAAACAAGACCAAACAAAACACAACTTGGTCACAGAGGGACGAAATCCCTTCGTGCTTAAAACTGAAATTGTAATGAGTCAACAGGCATTTGAACTGAGACTCGGCTTCAGTCAGAAGATGCTTGGCAGAACATTCTCTGTCGTCAAATATGTGAAATGTTATTGATTTGTACTGTCACTATGTATGATCATCTTTATTTTTCAGTTATAAGAAATGTTACAATAAGTTGTTTATAATTTGATTGTTACTAAATTTAGCATCTTTCAGGGTGGGATGTTAAACTTGTGTCCAGGCTCTTTGTGGTCACTAAATATCACATGGCACTGAATCGTACGAGTAGGACTGTTAACCCCGGTGTCCTGGCTAAATTCCCAATTTGGTCCTCATACCATCATGGCCACTTCATCATTCCCAGCTTCCAATTGGCTCATTCATCCCCCCTCCTCTCCCCTGTAACTATTCCCCAGGTCGTTGCTGTAAATGAGAACGTGTTCTCAGTCAACTGACCTGGTAAAACAAGGGTACAATAAATACATTAATTAGAAAGCAGTTGAAATATTTCAAGCCCTTTTTCCCCCCACTTTGCTGAATAGGAAAACATACATGTATGATTTTTTCCTATTTTGATCTCATTTGTATTGTGTTCTATTTCCCAGAAATGTGAGATTTGAATCATTCTGGCAGAACTAGGTATTATGTGTGGGCACATTCTGAACTAGGTCACCAGATTCACTAACCAATTAGGATTATCTAACCAATCATGATCAATGTATTGATCATTCCTGCAGCCACGGATAGGGTGACAGGGCTTTCTGACTCTGTGGGAGTCCATGTGAGGGATTTGGTCCAGAAATCAGCAACAATATTGATCACACCCACACACGCACATACACACACGCACATACACACACGCACACACACACACACGCGCGTCCTTGAAATGAATTACATGGGGAGTGTACCGCCACGGTGCACACAGACACACACAATCAATACTCTCATCTGAATGTTTAACTTCGGAGCTCCGGAGATCAATAAGGATTTTTTAACAGGAAGAAAATATATATTTCTACCTGGTGCCAATGTGCTGCTATAGCAGGCAGGCAGGGGAAATCACCATCTGAAGACATGGGTCAGAGAGGTTGGAAATAAATAGAGATGCAGCGAAATGTGGGAGGGAGAGGGAGAGTGGGAGTGGGAGTAGGAGGGAGGGAGGGAGGGAGGGAGGGAGGGAGGGAGGGAGAAGGAGAGTGGGAGTAGGAGGGAGGGAGAGGGATAGTAGGAGGGAGGGAGAGGGAGAAGGAGGGAGGGAGAGGGAGAGTGGGAGTAGGAGGGAGGGAGGGAGGGAGGGAGGGAGAGGGAGAAAGAGAGTGGGAGTAGGAGGGAGGGAGGGAGGGAGGGAGGGAGGGAGGGAGGGGGAGGGAGGGAGGGAGGGAGGGAGAGTGGGAGTAGGAGGGAGGGAGGGAGGGAGGGAGGGAGGGAGAGTGGGGAGTAGGAGGGAGGGAGGGAGGGAGGGAGGGAGGGAGGGAGGGAGGGAGGGAGGGAGGGAGGGAGGGAGGGAGGGAGGGAGGAAGAGAGTGGGAGTAGGAGGGAGGGAGGGAGAGGGAGAAAGAGAGTGGGAGTAAGGGAGGGAGGGAGGGAGGGAGGGAGGGAGGGAGGGAGGGAGGGAGGGAGGGAGGGAGGGAGGGAGGGAGAGAGTGGGAGTAGGAGGGAGGGAGGGAGGGAGAGGGAGAAAGAGAGTGGGAGTAAGGGAGGGAGGGAGGGAGGGAGGGAGAGTGGGAGTAGGAGGGAGGGAGGGAGGGAGGGAGGGAGGGAGGGAGGGAGGGAGGGAGGGAGGGAGGGAGGGAGGAGGGAGGGGAGAGTGGGAGAGGGAGAGTGGGAGTAGGAGGGAGGGAGAGGGAGAGTGGGAGTAGGAGGGAGGGAGGGAGGGAGGGAGGGAGGGAGGGAGGGAGGGAGGGAGGGAGGGAGAATGAAAGGGAGTAAAGAAAATAAGGCTGATTGCAAGACTAAGACTACAAAAAAAACTGGTAAGGAGACAGATTGCGAGAAACAACAGCTGATAAGGTGTAACAACACGTCTGAAAACCACACCCCCTTGTCCAATTACCATCCAATCACAACCATCAAAACTCTAAACCACACCCACTTCTGTCAGACCTACTATCAGCTGATGAATAATACAATGCACCTGTAATAACGGGACAACGGGACTGTTTTCAATGCCATCATGTCATCTGGAGAAGACGATAGTGTTTGTATAGAGCAGTGTGTGTGTGTGTGTGTGTGTGTGTGTGTATGTGTGTGTGTGTGTGTGTGTGTGTGTGTGTGTGTGTGTGTGTGTGTGTGTGTGAGAGAGAGAGAGAGACTCCATGGACACAACAAAGACAGAGAGAAAAGAGGGATCCAATATGGACCTAGACAAAGAACAGCCACGTTAGGTGTTGACATGTATCCTCTAGTCTATATACACTTTCAAAGCACAGGAAGAACAGAGAAAGAAGGGAGAGAGAGGAGAGTAAGAGGGGTAGAGAAAAAAAGAAAGAGGAATGGAAAGAGAAGAGAGAGAATGAAAGAGGGAGGGAAAGAAAGAATGGAAGGAATAGAGAGATGGACTGAATGACAGGCCACATGAGAGAGAGCGGTGGTATTTGTGTTTAGCCTTTCAATGCTAATGCTAATTCCGTCACGGGTCTCCATCATACAGAAACCTGAGCTCTCCCTCCAGTCAGTGCTTCATCAAAGCCTCTGCTGCAGGTCCAGAGAGAGAGAGAGAGAGAGAGAGAGAGAGAGTGAGAGAGAGCGAGGCAGAGGAAGAGAGGAAGAGACCGACATATAGGGAGAGGGTGAGTGAGTGAGTGAGTGAGTGAGTGAGTGAGTGAGTGAGTGAGTGAGTGAGTGAGTGAGTGAGTGAGTGAGTGAGTGAGTGAGTGAGTGAGTGAGTGAGTGAGTGAGTGAGTGAGTGAGTGAGTGAGTGAGTGAGTGAGTGAGTGAGTGAGTGAGTGAGACAGGTAGAAAGCGAGAGATCTAATTTTGGCCCAGCCAATAATTTAATCAAATCACATTTTCTTTTTTCATTAGCTATTCTCTGTACCCTCACAAATCTCTCTCTCTCTCTTCCCTTTCCCTCTCTCTATCTCTCCCTCTATCTCTCACACAAACACGCTCTCTCTCTTCCAAGCACACACATACACACTTTTCTCTCCCTCAGTAGCTAGTCAGATTTGCTGGTGTCTATCGCTGACGCTATTCTCAGGACCATCCACCTGGCTCCGTGCCGATCCCCAGTGGCTGATGGGTATGAGCAGAATGAGGCTGGATGTATGAGAGTATAATCTCCTACCTGAGGCGCTACACGTCCACGTCATCCTCCCCGGCCCAGGTGCCTCCTGGGAGCAGGCGAACGGACAGGTTTGACTCTGTGAAATGACAGCCATGACAGCATTGCAACACAGAATGACAAGTCAGGGGGAGGGAGGGAGGGATGGAGAGAAAGGAAAGGATACATCCGAATGCCTCCTGTTCTGGAGCCGATGGCCAGGATCTTCTGGACGGGATCAAAGGCCAGGCAGGTGGGCTGGTACGGGAAGCCATGGCGTACCGTCTGGAATAGGAAAAACACAAACACACTTTAATTACCATTCACATTCAATACACATTGTTAGAGTTAGAAATTGGTTAAATGTTACGGAATTGTGATCAGTATGTAGGAAAACTCTTTTTATTTTATTACTAAAATAGATCAATAGATTAATAGATAAATAGATTTTGTCAGAGACAAACAAACATCTAAAATAGACTGAAATAGAAGTAATGAATCAGGAGCAAGAGCCCATAAGAGATCAGAAAACAGAGAAGGAAGAAGGGGCTTCCAGAATAGGTAAACAGCAAGAGTCTACACTGAGCTGCTGTCCATGGTGCTGAAATATTCAGCAGCTCTTTCCCCAGTCATCTAAGACTGGTGTTTAAATCTGCATGGGCGCTGTCCGCTAGCAGTGGTGCTGAAATCAATGCTGTCACTGCCCAGAATCTATACTGGTAATCATACCAGAGCTGTCCAAACAGGGTGGTGCTGGAATATATGCATTGACGCTGTCCGCTGTCTGCACTGTGCTGAAATCCATATAGGCGACAACAACTTTCCAATGACTGTGTTGGAATGGACAGTTAAGCTGTGTGTTATCCAATGGCCTCCCAGGAAACCCAGCAGTGGCCCTGTTCATCTGTTTCCATTCAGACTAGCTCCTGTGTTTGGCTGAATTATGGCAACAACGTCTCTGTCCTCTCATCTTTAATTCATAGACATGAAATTGGAGCGGGGCTACCAAACAACAGGATGAATGAATGAGATAGAGTGGTCATAAAAGCTGTGTGAGAGAGAGAGAGAGGTCATGAGAGAGACAGAGAGAGCGAGAGAGAGGTAATACAAGCTGAGTGAGAGAGAGAGAGAGAGAGAGAGAGAGAGAGAGAGAGAGAGAGGCTGAGAGAGAGAGAGAGGTCATACAAGCTGAGAGAGAGAGAGAGAGAGAGAGAGAGAGAGAGAGAGAGAGAGAGAGAGAGAGAGAGAGAGAGAGAGAGAGAGAGAGAGAGAGAGAGCGAGAGAGAGGTGTGAATCATGCCTTAAAAGGGAATGTGTGTGTGTGTGCATCCGGTATGTTTACATGTGGCATCTGCTCCACTACTCACACTCGTGCTAATGAAGGACTTTATAGCCTATAGATTTTCATTTAGGGGCCTGTTTTATTGCCCACTATTAAAACCCCCAGCAGCCTCCAGACTCCTACTGTAACCCTGCTCCTTCTGTGTCTGTCCACCCCAAATCAAGCGGCTTTCTAACGTCCACTATCTCAACTTGCATACAGCCAGTTTTCAGAGGAGAGAGTGCTATGTGGATACACTGTCAAATATTAAAACAAATCATAGAAAAACTAGGGAAACCAAATCAAATATGCCTTGGCATAATCAATGGAACAGCTGAAAAAATCTAACAAATATCGGCGTACACCTGTTCTGTTTTTGTGCTCTGCTGTGTCTCTGATACCACGTACTAAAAGAAAATGGGAAAGAATATGAAGGTTTTGATCGCACGGATAATTCACAGCATGCTGCTATCAAAGGATAGCAGCATCACACGTTGGAATAGGAGGAAGCAACAGAGGTAGTGTGTTCGTTGAGAAGAGCAAATATCTTGCATTTTGTATTTTGATTTCTTCCTATTCTCAGTGCATATGTTGTTTTGATAACACCTTTGAAAGGAGAGATATGTGTTTATGCTTCTCAAAAGGCTGAGAACGTAACACTCAATCATCCGACATTAATCTGCCTGCAGACATTGTGTAAGTGCAGGGTTGGGGAGATGGGTTAACAATAATGAAATTCATGAGTGACACACGTGCACACGCACACGTGCACACGTGCACACACACACACACACACACACACACACACACACACCAGACCCCTGTAGGTGTGGTGGGTAGAGGGTCTCTGGCAATGATCCACACTGTACAGAAGGAACCTTTCAATCAGCAGTAGAACAGTCCTGGCTGGGGTGAACTGCTGCTGCTGTGTGGACCTGACCTCTTAACTAACCACCAGCTGCCATTAACTTGTGATGACCTGGAGAGGAGGGAGATATGGGGAACACCTCCCCCCCAGGGCCCCTGACGTACCAAGCCCAGCTCGGTGCACTCTGCTCAGGCTACAGATGGGGCCAATAGAGACCCACCCGGAGGAAAGAACCATTAAATATACACATCACAGACATGAAATGGATGAAAAATGCATTTACCCTGGTGAATCTCAGAGCTGATCATGCATATTTCACAACCTCTAAAGCCATTTTTTTCTGTGCGTGTGTGTGTGTGCATCTGCTCTGGGTCCATCTCTATGGTCGCTCTTACACTCTGATTGCACCCTCATTCTATTTCTCCCTCTCTTTCTTTCTCTCTCTCTCGCTACACACTGAAACAGTATTTGTCTGTATTATGGATGTGTGGGGCTCCACATGCAGCTGAGTTATCTATGTGTCGTAGCTATAACTCCTCATTGTGTTTCAGTACTGGCTCTGTGTCGGACTCCTACTGTAGCAGACAGGCAGTGTTTGATGATAACTCCCCTTCCTCTCTCCTCCTCTTGGGAGACTGTCGTTATCTTGCCACATTATAAGATCTGCCCTCTTTTTATGTCAGAGGCCTGTCAGAGGTATCTTCAGAGGGTGTCAAGATATCAAGCTATACCCGTATTGCTCCTTCTCCCGCTCTCTCGTCTCTCGTTCTCGCTGTCTCCCTGTCTGCCCCCCCCCCCCAGCTCTGTCCCACATCCTCTCACCCCCACCTTCTGTCTATCGCTCACTCTCTCTCGCCACTTTCTCTGCTAATTCTAGTGGACAAGACGAGCATAATCTAAATATCTTCTAACAGCAGTATTGCGACTCCATCCTGATGTCGCTCTCAGCTACAGTGAACTCTATGCCACGACGGAGACGGACCAGTCATTGTCAACACAGAGCTTCGTCAACTCAGCCTCATACCCGAGACTTCATCAGCTGCTCATAATCAAACACTGGAGCCTGGCGTTTCTGGTGAAACCACAGCGAACATGTCTCCTCACACGTTTCAATCCAATAAAAGAAACACAAGAAAACGTTTTCGCTACTGTAACTCTGAGAAAGATCTATGAAGTCAAACATAAAACGTGCTTGAATCACATCCAGAGGAACATTTTGTTTTGCCATTTGCTACCTGAACATTGTCACACTGTACCAGCTTGGATGGGTAAAAAACACACACGTTAGAGCAGGAGAGGCCTAGAGCATTAAACACACACGTTAGAGCAGGAGAGGCCTAGAGCATTAAACACACACGTTAGAGCAGGAGAGGCCTAGAGCATTAAACACACACGTTAGAGCAGGAGAGGCCTAGAGCATTAAACACACACGTTAGAGCAGGAGAGGCCTAGAGCATTAAACACACACGTTAGAGCAGGAGAGGCCTAGAGCATTAAACACACACGTTAGAGCAGGAGAGGCCTAGAGCATTAAACACACACGTTAGAGCAGGAGAGGCCTAGAGCATTAAACACACACGTTAGAGCAGAGAGGCCTAGAGCATTAAACACACACGTTAGAGCAGGAGAGGCCTAGAGCATTAAACACACACGTTAGAGCAGGAGAGGCCTAGAGCATTAAACACACACGTTAGAGCAGGAGAGGCCTAGAGCATTAAACACACACGTTAGAGCAGGAGAGGCCTAGAGCATTAAACACACACGTTAGAGCAGGAGAGGCCTAGAGCATTAAACACACACGTTAGAGCAGGAGAGGCCTAGAGCATTAAACACACACGTTAGAGCAGGAGAGGCCTAGAGCATTAAACACACACGTTAGAGCAGGAGAGGCCTAGAGCAATAAACACACACGTTAGAGCAGGAGAGGCCTAGAGCATTAAACACACACGTTAGAGCAGGAGAGGCCTAGAGCATTAAACACACACGTTAGAGCAGGAGAGGCCTAGAGCATTAAACACACACGTTAGAGCAGGAGAGGCCTAGAGCATTAAACACACACGTTAGAGCAGGAGAGGCCTAGAGCATTAAACACACACGTTAGAGCAGGAGAGGCCTAGAGCAGTAAACACACACGTTAGAGCAGGAGAGGCCTAGAGCATTAAACACACACGTTAGAGCAGGAGAGGCCTAGAGCATTAAACACAAACAACAGATCCAAGCAGTAACAACAACAAAAAACAGCACATGTTGTTTTACACATTAATACACACATCGTAATATGTAGTAGTCGCATATACATTTGCACTTTACATCTGAGTCCTTTAGCAGACACTCTTATCCAGAGTGACTTACAGTAGTGAGTGCATACGTTTTCGTTAGTATACAAACCATAGATAAAGAATCAACTGGGGAGAGATTCAGAAGGCACTGGTGATGCACAACCTGAGGCAGAAATACTGACTAGGAGTGAATAATGCATTGTGTGTGTGTATGGGGGAGGGGAGAGGGAGGGGGGGAGGGTGGTTGGTTGTGTGTGTGTGTGTGTGTGTGTGTGTGTGTGTGTGTGTGTGTGTGTGTGAGAGAGAGAGAGAGACCCAAGAATGTGCACAAACACGCACATGCATACGCACATGTTCAACATCACACTAAACATGCGTCACATGCAGCAGGGGGCCCGCTGATACATACTACTGTCTGTGCATGCGTGGGTGTGATTGTGGTTCTGCCATGTGTGTGTACATGTCTGTGGCTCTGTGCATCCAACCACACTCTATTGCCTCATTGGGTGATCGCAGCCTCAGAGAAGACACAGTAGTTGAAGGGAAATGGAATGAACTTCCTGCGCTAGGAATACCTATTTAACCTTGCTTCATTGAATTATGAGCTGTTTCCATCAGTCAGAAGAAGGCGAAGACAGAGAGGACAACTCAACTGAACCTCCTCAACAACAGTGAAGGGGGAGATATTTTGAGGCTACTCTAAAATTCCTTTGATGTGCAGAGGACTAAAAATAAAAGACAGATCTGAACACTGGTACTGTAGGAGAGGGGGATGAAAGGAGGAGTGGAGGAGAGGGGGACGGGCTAGACGGGGTCTCTCCATAGTTAGAGACGTAAAAAAGAGAACTAGGAGGGAGTAGGAATCAGCACATCGAAGTACATCATTGTGTCAGTTGTGAACAATTCCCGTTGCCTGATTGTGGATTACAGTGAAATATTCTAAGTAAGAAAAGGCGATAGGAAAAAGGGAGGATCGTGAGTATTGATTTGGCTGGTCTGGTGTAATATTTGAGGAAGCCAGAAAGCTGTAAGTCCTTCCTTCAGTACAGAGACAGCAGCTTACAGATTCTCACAGAATGGGAGGAAGCCATTCTTATCCACATCCAGATATAATAAGTGCTTCCCAAGCACAAACACACACACACACACACACACACACACACACACACACACATGCCCAGTCGAGCGGGCATGGAGAGAGGGCAGTATGAGACCAGAGTGAAGGGATGGGGGAAAAAATGAATGAGCTGGGATAACCTCCTCTTCGCTAATGGGTGCTAGCTACACTTTTACAAATGAACTTGTTGAGGACGTGGTACCGAAGCGGGGACCACAATCAGCAGAAATGCTCAAGAGCGCCACCATAGAGGTTGATAAACCTCAAACTTTCATTAAAATTGACATACAATATACTGAATTAAAGCTACCCTCGTTGTGAATCTATCGACCAAGTCAGATTTGTAAAATGCTTTTCGGGGAACGCATGAGAAGCTATTATCTGATACCATGCACCCTCAAAATACTCCACCGTCACCAAAAACGACAGATTTTGCGTTAGCCATCGCAAACGAAAACGCTGAAATAAAATATAAAACATTCATTACCTTTGACGAGCTTCTTTCTTGGCACTCCTAGATGTCCCATAAACATCATTTAGGGTCTTTTTTCGATTAAATCGGTCCATAAATAGCCTAGATATCGAACTACGACTCCGTCGCGAGTAAAGAAAAAAAAATAGCATTTCATAACGTAACGTAAGTCGACGATAAACTTTCACAAAACACTTCGAAATACTTTTGTAATGCAACTTTAGGTATTAGTACACGTTAATAAGCGATAAAAATCCTCAGGAGGCGATGTGAAAAAATTAGCTTGTCTGTGGAAAAAATGCTGTCTTGAAAAAGTCGAACCAAAATCTGGGCGGGGACAGTAGGAAAGGAGTTCCCTTGTTTCGGTTAGACCAAGAATCAATTGCGCAACAAATGACGTGACTCTAGACAACCTGGGGAAGCTGTAGCCAATGAAAACTCGGCTCTATGTAATTCTGTTCGCTTTTAACAAATGCCTGTAGTCGCGGAAGAATATATTTTTCCATTTTCAGTGAACAGATTTTCATGCACTATTCGATGAAACGCATGTTCCGTAAATGCCACAGGCGTGATTTAAACAGTTTTGGAAACGTCTGAGTGTTTTCTATCCACAAACACTAATCATATGCATATACTATATTCCTGGCATGAATAGCAGGGCGCTGAAATGTTGCGCGATTTTTAACAAAAATCTGCTTGAATTCTGAACTTCCCTAAGAGGTTTAAGGGTTCATTGGAGTTCTATGTAGAACCTTTTGGTTCTTTGGTCAAAATATAAGAATCCTTTTCAGAGAAAGGTTAAATCCTTGAGAAAGTGGTTTCCATAATTCAAAAACTGTCAACACCAACAGCCATTTATCCAGAGTGATGACTCAATAACGCAGTTGTTTAAGTTAATCAACATTTATTTTTCCATTCAAATAAATGAAGCCATAATGATATGATAAACTACAGGGCGAGATAGATAACGTTGTTTCAAAGTTTGAGCACTACATTAGGCTACCGTTTGTTACCTAGCAAGCTAGCTAGCTAAGCCTATAGGGGGAAAAACACTTTAATTAGCTAGCTAGCCACTTTACAAGCTAGCTAGCTAAGCCTATAGGGGGAAAACACTTTAATTAGCTAGCTAGCCACTTTACAAGCTAGCTAGCTAAGCCTATAGGGGGGAAAACACTTTAATTAGCTAGCTAGCCACTTTACAAGCTAGCTAGCTAAGCCTATAGGGGGGAAAACACTTTAATTAGCTAGCTAGCCACTTTACACGCTAGCTAGCTAAGCCTATAGGGGGGAAAACACCCAACTACCAGGCAGAAAGAGGATCCCTCTTTTGGCTGCTGTTGATGGCAACAACTGCATGTAAGTCGGTCTTCTACATTATAACAATGATATGTCTGTGTACCAGTTTGTATACATATTTGCAGGTATAAGATTGAATCACAATTATGTTCATTTTTTCTACCTCTCGGGAACCAGGTAGGCAATAACACATATTGTACTGTTCCATAAAGAAGGCATAACCACTCGGAAGGCATAACCCCTCGGAAGACATAACCCCTCGGAAGGCATAACCCCTCGGAAGGCGTAACCCCTCGGAAGACATAACCCCTCGGAAGGCATAACCCCTCGGAAGACATAACCCCTCGGAAGGCATAACCCCTCGGAAGGCATAACCCCTCGGAAGCCATAACCCCTCGGAAGACATAACCCCTCGGAAGACATAACCCCTCGGAAGGCATAACCCCTCGGAAGACATAACCCATCGGAAGACATAACCCCTCGGAAGGCATAACCACTCGGAAGACATAACCCCTCGGAAGGCATAACCCCTCGGAAGACATAACCCCTCGGAAGGCATAACCCATCGGAAGGCATAACCCATCGGAAGGCATCCAGAATTGACATTGGGCCATCATTCAAAACAAAGAGCCTTCCTGTCCACCGATCTGTGCATATTTCCCAAAAGATTTTGCATTACCTAAACTGTTTGTGTTTGAGAGTGACTATAATGACAATAGCATCTTAAAAATATATTGTTATTCTTTTGTGTATCATTTCATTATTTATTTTCTATTATTTATGATATTATTTTCTTAGTAATACTACTATTTTATTAGCAGTAGCCATAATGGAGCAAATTGGGGTTAGGTGCCTTGCTCAAGAGCACATTAACAGATGTTTCACCTTGACGGCTCGGGTATTTCAACCAGCAACCTTTTTAGTTTCTAGCCCAACGCTGTAACTGCTAGGCTACCTGCCACCCTAGGGGTTCCATATACTGTATGAAGTGTACAGTGGTTCCTCCTTTAAAAGTTGTGTAATCCTGCAGCACACCTTGCGTAATACCGTAGAATTCTATGGCACGTTATTTAATTGTCAGCCATTGTTGCCATTAATGCTAGTTAGTGCTAGAAAATGTCAAACCTTTTTTGTAAGAACATAGTATATGGGATTGATTTTTAAATGTAGCTTAATTCATTTGATTCATATAACTTAAGGGTTCACAAATAAATTCAGAGACAATAAGATAATCATGTTGATTTGATTACGCTCATAAAATCCCTGTCTCTATTCAATGATTATTTTTTGTCAATTTCTCTGTGTGTTGATTGGTGGGGAAAACAGGTCTACATAAAAAAAAGGTAGTGTAGACTACTGTAGGCTAACGTCAACATTTGTTCAGAATAATTTGCTTGATAGCAAGATAAAATGTCGCTCTCAAAACGTATCAGGAAGAAAGGTGGATAATGAAAATCGAGGGTTGAGAGAAGAATGTGCAGAAAGATATGCGTACATCTCTCCATCTTTTCCCAGTGCCAAGCCAGTGTGTCTTATTTGCAATGAAAATGTCGCTGTTAGCAAATAATTCAATCTCAGACTAATTATGGTGTGAATCTAAGCACAGAACTTCCAGTGGCCTTCCCGTCCCATGTAGAGGCCCGACGCAGAAACACAGTGTCCAAAGAAGGGCCAGAAGTATACAGAATGGTGTTGTCTGCATATAGGTGGATCAGAGAATCACCAGCAGCAAGAGCAACATCATTGATGTATACAGAGAAAAGAGTCGGCCCGAGAATTAAACCCTGTGGCACCCCCATAGAGACTGCCAGAGGTCCGGACAACAAGCCCTCCGATTTAACACATGTAAATATAGGACTGTTTTTACTGTGGATATAGATACTTTTGTACCTGTTTCCTCCAGCATCTTCACAAGGTTATTTGCTGTTGTTCTGGAATTGATTTGCACTTTTCACACCAAAGTACGTTCATCTCTAGGAGACAGAACATGTCTCCTTCCTGAGCAGTATGTCGGCTGCATGGTTACATGGTGTTTATACTTGCGTACTATTGTTTGTACAGATTAACGTGGTACCTTCAGGCATTTGCTACCAAGAATGAACCAGACTTGTGGAGGTCTACCATATTTATTCTGAGGTTTTGGCTAATTTCTTTTGATTTTCCTATGATGTCAAGCAAAGAGGCACTGAGTTTGAAGGTAGGCCTGGAAATGCATCCACAGGTACACCTCCAATTGACTCAAATGATGTCAATTTGCCTATCAGAAGCTTCTAAAGCCATGACATTTTCTGCAAATGACTTGTGTCACGCACAAAGTAGATGTCCTAACCGACTTGCCAAAACAATAGTTTGTTATGAAGAAATTGGTGGAGTGGTTGAAAAACGAGTTTTTAATGACTCCAACCTAAGTGTATGTAAACCTCCAACTTCAACTGTATTCTGTAACTTAAACAGGTTAAATCTGCAGTTACAAGCAAGAGGGAAACAGTCGCAGACGAGGTGGAGAAATTTGAGGAAATATGTTACAGAATTACTATATAATTATTAACAGGGCAAAAGTCCAGTTACTGGTCAAAATGGTATTCTGAGAAGACCTGACCTCTGACTTATTGTTGTCATAACTCTATAGGACTACAATTAGAAAAACAGTCATACTTGACTAACCTGAAGGTCTGAACTCTTTGACAATCATTTGGAGTTCTTTACCAGAATAACCAGACAAACAAAATTGATTTATACAATCAACATTTATCAACACTCATCAAAATGAGAATGATCGGGAAATGGAATGAATTGTTAAGAAGTGAAGAACTGGAGATCCTGTACATAAAATGGTGTTAAACTCAGTCTGTGATCCAAGTCTGTTGTGGTTTCTTGTTTGTTCAGGTAGCATAGAGGAGAACAAAGGAAGAAGATGGATGTGTCCTTTCTGGTTCAGTTGTGTGGTTCCGCCTTCAGGTTTTTCCTTTGGTCCTGAGTTGATGTCGTTATGCTTGTTGCACTTCTTCGTTAAGTTGCACAGGCTGAGCTCTAATTGTCTACTCCTTCTGTCCTTGAAGAAGATTTGTCTGACGTCTACTGGTCAGGCAGCACCAGCTCTTTAAAGTATTATGTCTTCTTCTGAGCCTGTTTAGTGCATGGGCACTTCCGTCCCTATTTCTGTACTAGATTACAGGTACTATTCCCGAAAAGGTACTTTTCCCCTAATGTATCAGTTCTGACCATTAAAGGCAAAGGTCCAGGGCCTATGGTCGGGCCTGCTGAAGATGGAGGTCCTACTCCCTCCTTCAGGTCCACAGTTAAAGAGAGTACGAGAGAGGGGAACAGTACTTGTATATCCTGCTAGGTCACATGGTATCACATCTAGGTGTCAAAAAAAGTATTTTGGGGAGAAAACCTAAAGTTGTTTCAGGTCAAATCAACAGAATGTTCAGCATTGTTCAACATGTGACATTCAAAAGGACACATCGCTTCAGAAGCAAGCGATAGAACCCTTTTTGGTTCTACATGGAACCTTGTTTCTAAGAGTGTAGGGTCTCATTGGTGCGTGAAGGAGAGAGTATACTGTATGACGGTGTATTTATATGTCTAGTTATACAATGCGTGTGTGTTTGTGTGTGCGTGTGTCCATGTGTGTGTGTGTGTGTGTGTGCGAGTGTGTCCGTGTACTGTGCGTGCGAGTGTGTGTGTAGTGGGATGTTCGTGTGGGTGTGCAATTGTCTTGCATCTTCCATCTTCACAGGTGAACTCACAAGCATGTCTTCACATCCACATTATATTCTAGAAGATATCTATGGTTCCATGCTCGCCTTCCGGCAACAGTGAGCCTGTCTCTCTGTGTGGGTGTGACATGCTTTACGTATTCGTATGATGGGGGCTAAAGCCTGTTAGCCTGTGATTAAAGGCATAGTTCACCCAAATTACAAAATGACACATTGATTTCCTTACCCTGTAAGCAGGCTATGCACAAAGGTATGACAGCAATTCATGCTTTGGGTTAGTTTCCCTGGCAGTGGCTAGAAGAGTTTCCAAATATGTTAACATTTGGAAACAGTGTCACTGAACTAAACCAAAGCATAGAATCGTCTCTTTTTGTCTCTTTTGACGAACATGTCAGGAATGTTTCAAGGACAGCTTTTTTCCATCTACATAACATTGCAAAAATCTGAAACTTTCTGTCCAAAAATGGAGAAAAATGTAGCCATGCTTTTGTTACTTCTAGGTTAGACTACTGCAATGCTCTACTTTCCGGCTACCCGGATAAAGCACTAAATAAACTTCTAAATAAATAAAGCACTAAATAAAGCACTAAATAAACGTTAGTGCTAAATACGGTTGCTAGAATCCTGACTAGAACCCCAAAATTTGATCATATTACTCCAGTGCTAGCCTCCCTACACTGGCTTCCTGTTAAGGCAAGGGCTGATTTCAAGGTTTTACTGCTAACCTACAAAGCATTGCATGGGCTTGCTCCTACCTATCTTTCCAATTTGGTCCTGCCATACATACCTACACATACGCTACGCTCACAGGACGCAGGCCTCCTAATTGACCCTAGAATTTCTAAGCAAACAGCTGGAGGCAGGGCTTTCTCCAATAGAGCTCCAGTTTTATACAATGGTCTGCCTATCCATGTGAGAGATGCAGACTCTCAACCTTTAAGTCTTTACTGAAGGCTCATCTTTTCAGTGGGTCATATGATTGAGTGTAGTCTGGCCCAGGAGTGTGAAGGTGAACGGAAAGGCACTGGAGCAACGAACCGCCCTTGCTGTCTATGCCTGGCCGGTTCCCCCCTCTCCACTGGGATTCTCTGCCTCTAACCCTATTACAGGGGCTGAGTCACTGGCTTACTGGTGGTATTTCATGCCGTCCCTAGGAGGGGTGCGTCACTTGAGTGGGTTGAGTCACTGACGTGATCTTCCTGTCTGGGTTGGTGCCACCCCTTGGGTTGTGCTATGGCTGAGATCTTTGTGGGCTATACTCGGCCTTGTCTCAGGATGGTAAGTTGGTGGTTGAAGATATCCCTCTAGTGGTGTGGGGGCTGTGCTTTGGCAAAGTGGGTGGGGTTATATCCTTCCTGTTTGGCCCTGTCCGGGGGTATCATCGGATGGGGCCACAGTGTCTCCTAACCCCTCCTGTCTCAGCCTCCAGTATTTATGCTGCAGTAGTTTATGTGTCGGGGGGCTAGGGTCAGTTTGTTATATCTGGAGTACTTCTCCTGTCTTACCCGGTGTCCTGTGTGAATTTAAGTATGCTCTCTCTAATTCTCTCTTTCTCTCTCTCGGAGGACCTGAGTCCTAGGACCATGCCTCAGGACTACCTGGCATGATGACTCCTTGCTGTCCCGAGTCCATCTGGCCATGCTGCTGCTCCAGTTTCAACTGCGATGCCTGCGGCAATGGAAACCTGACCTGTTCACCGGACTTGCTACCTGTCCCAGACCTGCTGTTTTCAACTCTCTAGAGACAGCAGGAGCGGTAGAGATACTCTTAATGATCGGCTATGAAAAGCCAACCTAACATTTACTCTTGAGGTGCTGACTTGCTGCACCCTCGACAACTACTGTGATTATTATTATTTGACCATGCTGGTCATTTATGAACATTTGAACATCTTGACCATGTTCTGTTATAATCTCCACCCGGCACAGCCAGAAGAGGACTGGCCACCCCTCATAGCCTGGTTCCTCTCTAGGTTTCTTCCTAGGTTTTGGCCTTTCTAGGGAGTTTTTCCTAGCCACCGTGCTTCTTCACCTGCATTGCTTGCTGTTTGGGGTTTTAGGCTGGGTTTATGTACAGCACTTTGAGATATCAGCTGATGTAAAAAGGGCTATATAAACAAATTTGATTTGATTTAGAATGCTGTCATACCTTGTCCATTGATTGCTTACATTGTTAGGAATCTCTTATGTCATTTCATAATTTGGGTGAACTATGCCTTTAACCATGGGTAATTGTGGCCACTGGGTTCCAAGTAGTTCCATGTGCACGCGTATTTAACCCCCCTGGTGACTTGTCATGGAGAAAGAGAATCGAGCATGTCAACAGCGGGCCAATTGCATCATCCATTAGACTCCGGGGGGCTAGGCCTGGGCGATGATGTAATCTCTTGGGGTCCAGCGAGACTGGTGGGGCCATCATACCAGCTATAGGACTGATTGATTCCTTGTGACACAAGGTGGCTAAACTGCAAAGGCACAGGGATGCTGAGGCTCAGAACATCAAGGAGAGGGGGAGGGGTGGGGAGGAGGGGGAGGGGTGGGCGCTCCTCCGAATGACGTCTGACCTTAAGAAACGCAACAAGAAATGATATCAGACGATGTCTTAAGTTTGATTTGGAGTTTACGTTTAACAACAAAAAATATAAAAAATAACACCCTTTGTTCCACCGGTAATACTGTATAACTGGAGATGGCAGAGGCACGGTATGAAAGTATGAACATCTGGATACCGCCCACCTCTAACACACACACACACAGATCATCATGCCCATAAGGGCACAAGGGCACGGACCTCCTCAGATTCGTCCAGTTTTTACATTTTTTTAGGTGTTGAATTAATTACTCAACTTTATTTTTAACACCCTAGAGCCAAAATCTAATTAGCATAATAAAGTAACCCCTATAAAAAGCTCTCCGTTTTCTGCTTTGGATGCGTCTCAATCCACCGCATCATCTTTGTCGCACTTCTGCATCTGCTGTGAAAGGTGGCAGAGCTAGAGAGCGATGTTTGTCAGACCATGAGACATCCCGAAAATTATTTATAAAAAGGATCTGTCAGCAGTATTTTGCGTAGAGGGCACACTGGCTGGACCAGGCAAAGAGTGCCCCCCCTCCACCAACTCCCCCAATCTCCCTGGTAAGTGGTTCCTTCCAAGGTGCACCACGGAGCAAAGATATACTAGGACGCTAGATAGTCCAGTAGTGGGTGCAGACGGTATTGTCAGTGGAGGACAGAGAGTTTGACACAGCGTTTGATTTGATTTTAGATGCCGGTGATGGGCAGGACTCGCAGGAGGTATGCTTGTCATTTAATCAAGCTGTTGCCTGTTGATTTCTTTAGTGATGAATAAATAAATACAAATATGTTTTGTTATTTCTCTGTAATACTAGCCACCTAGATAGGTTCCGAAAACTCCCAACCTCATAACTAGCTACTCAGCCATTTCAGGTTATCAATCAAGTTAGAGTAGGTTGTCACCAGGCAGGCTAAAACTAGATCCCACCAAAACAGTAACATTTCAGGCTATCATTTCACACAGCTCTTACATTAGAGGCGCATTGTCATAATTTTCACAATTTCACATTATTATTCCAACCTCATAGTGTGGGAAATATATATTAATCACAAGAAAATCACGTTGTTGACTGCAACGGCCCTGTAACTCTTGGGCTATGATACTATCTACCAGTGTGGTAGTTTTACTAAACTCCTAAGACATAAAAGTTCTTAAAGACTCAATGTGCATCATTCATTAAAATGACAATTGAACAGATAAAGAGGTATGCTTAGATAACCTATAATGCTTTTTTTGACATAGAATTACCCATGATCATAGCTCTAGATTGCATGAAAACGCTGTTTCAGGTGTTTGAAAAATGCTAAATCCACCAATCTCCATCCTCACGTACATCCCACTAAAAGGAGTGGCTGAGGGGAGTAGTACAAGTGGTTGTGTCTCAGAATAGGCAGAAGCCTGGCATTTCATTGGACAGATGATCCTCAAGAGACAAGAGCGTCAGAGGGTCCCTCCTACCATCATAAATGCATGGGAATGCACGCAATAGCTCACACGCACAAACACACACACACACACACACACAAACACACACGCTCTAAGTTGCAGTATACAGTATGTCTACACAATTTACCACTGCCTTTGATCAGTGGACAGAGAGAAGAAAATAGACTTTCCAAAAGATTGATGAAGCAATACTTAGCGAGATCATGGGATGATTGAAAAGTCCACTTAATTTAAAGACAATTATGTGTTGCACCGCATGGGGTACTGAGGTGGTGGGCAATCTGCCAGGCTTGCCAGGAACGGCAGCATCACCCAGAGAGTAAGTGGGCCAACCTCTCCAATAAGGACATAAAACCTGCTCCTAGAGAGCTACACAATCCTCCACTGGCCCAGTAACCAAGAGGATGGGTGAATAATCACACACACAAACACACACACACTGTACAGCCCCCGGACCCACTTCCTTCCCCTCCTCCCCCTTCTCTTCTCTGCCTCCACACACACCCACACCTCCCTATTTTATCTCACTCTAACACTTCTGACAGGCAGGCAGTGAAACAATGAGTCATCAGACTCGGGATGGAGGCCAGCGATCGCAGAAAGTTTGAAGGGTCGTAGATGAGGTTGACGTCATCTCATCTCCTCCTCTACCCACACATCTATGTCCGAAGAGTGATGAGGAGGAGACAGGGAGATAAAGGCTCCTCCCACTGACCTTTGACCCTGACTGAGACAGAAACTGCCTGTAGTCACAGATCTGAGATCAGTCTTCTCGCCCCAAATGCTGATCATAACTATTAGGGGGGAAACGAATGCAAAACGGACTTTAACTCAGCAAGTAGGGCCAACTTCACGCATCCTGGTAGTAGAGGTAAATGTCTCACACTCTTAGAAAAAAAGGTGCTATCTAGAACCTAAAAAGGTTCTTTGGCTTTCCCCATTGGAGAACCCTTTTGGTTCCAGATAAAACACTTTTGAGTTCCATGTAGAACACTTTACACAGAGGGTTCTACATGGAACCAAAAAGCGTTCTCTTTTGGCACCCTTTTTTTCTCAGAGTGTAAGCGTGCAGAGCATGGCGCTTGCAACGCCAGGGTTGTCGGTTCAATTCCCACGGGGAACCAGCACGAAAAAGTATGAAAATGTATGCACTCACTACTGTAAGTCGTTGTGGATGAGAACGTCTGTTAAATGACTCAAATGTCAAATGTAATGACAAAAAAGCCAGTTCAAATGCAATGATTGAGTGTCAATTTTGTGTCCTGATGTAAAATCAGAATTTAACCGTCCTCTTGCTGACTGATTGATTAGCTACAGCTGTCGGGTGCTACAGTTGGATGGTGGAGGGTGTGACCTCCATACAATAGTAAAGCGCTTTGAGTAGAGAAAAACGCTTTATGAATTGTGAATAGATCATTATGCTGATCATTATAATGGGTCATGGGGAGGTTGAGGCTTGTCGCCGGAGGTCCACACTGCTCGGTGATCACATGTTTCATTATGAATAGCTTGTTTTGATCACGCGGACTGGGAAATGTTCTGGATCGCCTCTGAAAATAGTATAGAAATATAAACGGACTCGGTGACTGAGTTCATCAGGAAGTGCATAGAGGATGTTGTGGATCGATGGCAGCATTTGCGCAAAACTGAAAGCGCAAACCACGACAAGGTGACTGAGTCCATGGATATGCATAAACAGACCAGCTATGCTATCCGTGTGGCAATCAGTGGTAAAACGACGGTACAGGGACAAAGTGGAGTCACAATTCAACTGCTAAAGACACAAGCATATGGCAGGGACTCCACAGCCACTCAGGAGGACTGGGAGCTCCCGCTCTCCGTGGCCAACGTGAGAGTAAGACATTTAAGCGTGTTAACCCTCGCAAGGATTCGCTAGTCTGCAGAGCATGTGTAGACCAGATGGCTGTCGTGTTTATTTTGTATTGGGGTATTTTATTAGGATCCCCATTAACTGTTGCTAAAGCAGCAGCTACTCTTCCTGGGGTCACAAAACATGAGACATGACATAATACAGAACATCAATAGACAAGAACAGCTCAAGGGTAGAACTACATAAAAAAAATGTAAAGGCACACTTAGCCTACAGTACATGTCAATACATACACAAACTATCTAGGTCAAATAGGGGAGAGGCGTTGTGCCGTGAGGTGAGGTATTGCTTTATCTGTTTTTTGAAACCAGGTTTGCTGTTAATTTGAGCAATATGGGATGGAACGGAGTTCAATCCAATAATGACTCTATATAATACTGTACACATTCTTGAATTTGTTCTGGATTTGGGGACTGTGAAAAGAGCCCTGTTGGCATGTCTGGTAGGGTAAGTGTGTGTGTCAGAGCTGTGTGTAAGTTGACTATACAAACAATTTGGAATTTTAAACACATGAATGTTGCCAGTCTCTCCTCAACTCTTAGCCAAGAGAGACTGTCATGCATAGTATTAATATCAGCTCTCTGATTACAACGACGAGCAAGACGTGTCGCTCTGTCCTGGGCCAGCGGCAGCTTAACTAGGTATTTCCTTGCAGCACTGAACCACACGACTGGACAATAATCAAGATAAGACTAAACTAGAGCCTGCAGGACTTGATTTTTGGATTGTGATGTCAGTGTGGTGTTTAGGGACATATTCAATCTCTCCCTATCCCAGTATGTTGTCCCCACTTGCTTCAAGATATCCATAATTGATCCTGTACCCAAGAAAGCGAAGGTAATTGAACTAAATGACTATCGCCCCGTAGCACTCACTTCAGTCATCATGAAGTGCTTTGAGAGGATATCAACTCCACCTTACCCGACACCCTAGGAATTTACATTTTAGTCATTTAGCAGACACTCTTATCCAGAGTCCATACATATTCATACTTTTTTGTACTAGACCCACTACAATTTGCATTCTGCCCCACAGATCCACGGATGACGCTATCGCACTGCCCTATCCCATCTAGACAAGAGGAACACTTATGTAAGAAAGATGTTCATTGATTTCAGCTCAGCCTTCAACACCTTAGTACCCTTCCATTTCTTTGCAAGGAATTGGAAAACCTCCATGGTCTTTGTGGTTGAACCTGTGTACGAAATTCGCTGTTCGACTGAGGTACCTTACAGATAATTGTATGTGTGGGGAACAGAGATGAGGTATTCATTCAAAAATTTGTGTTACCACTATTATTGCACAAAGAGTTAGTACATGTGACTTATTACCTGATTTACAGTGTATTCAAACCCACTACCAGTCAAAAGTTTGGACACACCTACTAATTCCAGGGTTTTTCATTCTTTTTTACTATTTTGTACATTGTAGAACAATACTGAAGGCATCAAAACTATGAAATAACACACATGGAATCATGTAGTAACCAAAAAAGTTTTAAAACCAATCAAAATATATTTTAGATTCTTCAAAGTAGCCACCCTTTGCCTTGATGGCAGCTTTGCACACTGTTGCCATTGTCTCAACCAGCTTCATGAGGTTGTCACCTAGAATGCATTTCAATTAACAGGTGTGGCTTGTTAAAAGTTATTTCCTTCGGAATGCGTTTGAGCCAATCAGTTGTGTTGTGACAGGTTAGGGACGGTATACAGAAGATGGCCCTGTTTGGTAAAAGACCATGTACATATTATGGCAAGAACAGCTCAAATAACCAAAGAGAAATGACAGTCCATCATTACTTTAAGACATGAAGGTGAGACAATGCGGAACATTTCAAGAACTTTTAAAGTTTTTTCAAGTGCAGTCGCAAAAACCATCAAGCGCTATGATGAAACGGGCTCTCATGAGGACCGCCACAGGAAGGAAGACCCAGAGTTACCTCTGCTGCAGAGGATAAATTCATTAGAGGTAACTGCACCTCAGATTGCAGCCCAAATAAACGCTTCACAGAGTCCAAGTCGCAGACAGTCAACTGTTCAGAGGAGACTGCGTGAATCATCCCATCTGGTTTGTGCTTAGTGGGACCATAGTGGTTAAGAGTGTTGGGCCAGTAACCGTACAAAATGTGCAAATATTTATAAAAACCTGTTTTTACAGAATAAGGCTGTAACATAACAAACGCTCTTAACCACTATGCTACCTGCAATTACCTGCAGCCATGACCTCACTTTGCTCCCTCTCTCTTTCTCTTCACATCCATGCCTATTCTAGCTGAGCTCCATCCACTTATCACGCTCCCTCTATCACACACACGAACATACACCCCCCCACACACACACACACAATTCCCCATGCAACCCTGCTCTCAACTTTTGGATAAGGCACGCTCACAGCCGGGTCACCCCGTGGTATGTCGATCTTTTGGATGAGGCACGCTCACAGCCGGGTCACCCCGTGGTATCTCGATCTTTTGGATGAGGCACGCTCACAGCCGGGTCACCCCGTGGTATCTCGATCTTTTGGATGAGGCACGCTCACAGCCGGGTCACCCCGTAGTATCTCGATCTTTTGGATGAGGCACGCTCACAGCCGGGTCACCCCGTGGTATCTCGATCTTTTGGATGAGGTGCGCTCACAGCCGGGTCACCCGTGGTATCTCGATCTTTTGGATGAGGCACGCTCACAGCCGGGTCACCCCGTGGTATCTCGATCTTTTGGATGAGGCACGCTCACAGCCGGGTCACCCCGTGGTATCTCGATCTTTTGGATGAGGCACGCTCACAGCCGGGTCACCCCGTGGTATCTCGATCTTTTGGATGAGGCACGCTCACAGCCGGGTCACCCCGTGGTATCTCGATCTTTTGGATGAGGCACGCTCACAGCCGGGTCACCCCGTGGTATCTCGATCTTTTGGATGAGGCACAGTCACAGCCGGGTCACCCCGTGGTATCTCGATCTTTTGGATGAGGCACGCTCACAGCCGGGTCACCCCGTAGTATCTCGATCTTTTGGATGAGGCACGCTCACAGCCGGGTCACCCCGTGGTATCTCGATCTTTTGGATGAGGCACGCTCACAGCCGGGTCACCCCGTGCTATCTCGATCTTTTGGATGAGGCACGCTCACAGCCGGGTCACCCCGTAGTATCTCGATCTGCTCTACGGAATAAGTTGACCAATCTCTGTAGTCTAACAGAGAGCTTTCATGACAAACTCGTATCACACGCCTGTGCACGCGTCATCGCCGACATTAATAGTGGCCAAAGCCATATAAAGAAGAGCGGTAAGACACGTGTGCTATGTTCCCACACACTAGAGAGAAGAAGAAAAGTCATGACTAAGGAAGTCAGTAAATGTCTGGAACCCACCCACACAGACACCTGGAATCTCTGGGATGTGACACCATTAACGAACAAAGTATTTTATCCTCTGAAGAATATACCAAAGAGACTAATGAATGAGTAAAAGGTTGGGGTAGTGACCGCCTTTCATTCATCAAACGGGCACAATTCCCTATAGGGGTGTGTGTGTGTGTGTGTGTGTGTGTGTGTGTGTGTTCCTCCTCTGGGATCCTTTTGACGACTGACCTCCAGGACCCTCCCACCCTCATTACCCCAGAAAAGGTGTGCTGCCTCCGGGAGGGGATTTCCTCTGTACACTGCCTCATTCATCCATTCCCCTCTTCCACACCCCCATTCATAGATTTTTATTCCAGGCTTACTATTAAATAGAAAGCATTACAAAATGCACATGAAAAGCTATAATAGCTCTATCTGTTACTGGTAGAACCAACATTTCAAATCAATACACACATTAGCGTGTAGCTCAGCTCACACTCCCGCCCGTCTGTACTGTCTGCTACAGTGGGCAGGGAATGGTGTGAGGGTTGTGACAACACCACCGGTGCCAGAGATGCTGCTAACACAGTAAGTGCACTCTGTATTTGACGTTTAACGTTTGGGCGTGCGTATGGCTCTCAAGCCCTCACCTCTGAGCCCAACTTGACCGGAGGCACACCTCGTCTTTTACCTCGAATTTCCTGCCTGTTGTGGTCACAGCAAGGTTCAATTAATGATGCCAGACAACACCTGCGTGCATCTGTCACTTGAACCATTACCATTACCATACAAGAAATGTTGATGTTCGGTAATAGCCTAGGCCAGTGTTTCCACGCTCCAGTCCTCAAGTGCCCTTAACAGCACACATTTTTGTCGTAGCCCCAGACAAGCACACCTGAATCAACATTTCAACTAATCATCAAGCCCTCAATGAGTTGAATCAGGTGAGTTGTGTGCTGGTGGGGGTACTCCAGATGTTGGGAAACACTGGCCTAGGCTAATGACAGGTTAGCTCGGATGATTTGTAGGCAAGTTGTAGGTTATTCATAAGATATGAGCGTTTAGTCTTGAGTAGCTAAGATTGCAGTGGGGGAAATACTGTGTAATTACAAATACAGACACAATAAGAATGTATAGTCTGCGGGGATTTGCCTAGCCTACCACGTGGTTATTTCCAGCACTTTCTCCGGTATGCAGAATCCGATGCTCTCTGCAGCATCCACCTCGTCGGTTTGGGAGTGAACTGCCTGCCTGCCTCTCCTTATCTTCCCATTGTTCATTTTATCCCCCCTTCATGCTTTCTCCTCTGCTTGAGCTACAATGTTATACCGGTCTCTCTCGCTCCTCAATTAATTATTTACAGTGAGATCCAAAATCCCCCCCCCCCCCTCTCTCTCTCTCTCTCTCTTTGGGGCAAGGAATAATCGCGTCAGTCAGCTGCAAATACATCAGTGGGGCTGCAATGGGCGCGGAGCATTCTAAAAATAGCTCCACGAAAATCACATCAGCCCGATAGTACCGCAGGGTCGCTCCGCTCGCTCGCTCACTTTTTATGGGCTGTAGATGGGGAGGAAGGAACAGCCGTTATGTCATCGATTCTACAACACTAAATAACTGTCTGCGGAGAAGACAACAACCACCACCACTTACAAGCCATTCTTTCTTACCACTTGTGTTTAGCCTACTAAATGCACATCGCCACAGAAATTCACATACATTTACTGTGACCAAGAGAGAGAGAGAGAGAGAGAGAGAGAGAGAGAGAGCGGTGGGAGCTATAGGCGAACGGTCGGAGCACGGCGGGACCGGTAATTGAATGAATACATGCACCAAGATGCGGTCGTCACCAGTGTGCACACCATTGGCGGAAGAGGAAGCGAAATGAAAGTCACAGAACTAAGTAGTCCAGATTGCATTGGTATCTATGGGAGACACACCCAGTTAAATAGACCAGAACTGACCATTTGTTTTCAATGCTAAACGGGCTGAGTGAACCATCTTCATTTATCCACCATATTTGGTACACACTCTGCGTTGACGGTAATACCCTAAGTCAATGAGCAGCCAGCTGTGCACACATACAACCGCCCACGGCGCCATGCTTTTCAAGGCAGAATTGTCTACTGCCTCCTCCCAAGAAGTGGACACACAACAATAGCCTACTAGTAATGATAAGCGATAGGATATACAGGCCTACACCTCATTGAAAGTATTGTGTCGCAGATAAGGAAGAGGGGTAATGTGTTGGCCACATTACTATCCAAATAAGTACACGTTCTATCCCTTCAATAAGCACACAACAAACCAGACTGAGTTACACGGTCCAATGAGAGACTGGTGGGGGAGTAGGTTTGAATACAGGCAGCGTCTAAAATGGTCAACTCAGATAAGATGACTTTGATTGAGAAGCACCCATGTGAACCGACAACATGACAGTATTTTAGTCTGGCAGGTTCTATTCTATTGGCTACTCAATACCACACAAAACACTATACTCTATTCCATAAAAAACAATGCATTGGTATGTAAACATTTCACCACCATTGTTGGTAAATTGATATACTGTAGCCTATTGCCACTAGCCAGCATGTACATTTGGTCCTTATCACATTTGGCCCTTGTTCACTTGTATTGGAAAGGCCGTAGATTTGGCGGTTTTATTCTCGGTCCATTTGAGAAACGGAACTGTGGAGAACTAGACACACACGCCCTACTGATATACACACACACGCACACTACTCACCTTGCATATCTGAAAGTTTTCCGAGACTAGCGTCTCCTGGACATGGATATCCTGGGGAGTGGGCGCATGAGCGGTCGGGGTACCAGCTGCACTGCCGCACGAGGGGGACGCGACACCCCCCGGGGATGAGGATGACAGGCCGTCCAGTACCTTTCGAAACTTCTTCATCTTGCTTTAGATTAGCGAGAAAGACGTCTATGTCTATATATTCTATCAACCTATCAAGAGTCGTCTCCGTTTCAAATGCTAAGATGACGCGAGAGTCTGTTTGATGTAGGAACCCCTGAGGGTTGGCAGGCGTCGCTTCCTGCAGCCTCTCTCTTGCCCTCTCTCTCCCTCTTCTTTTTAAGTGCAATTGAAAAAGTCGTGGAGGGACCTCATTGTGCACTTAGGCTTCTGTCCACAAAACTGTTTATCTTGGTTTGAGGAGGATACTTAGGTAAAAGAGAATCGCCAATTGCAAATGGATATATATTGCGCATCAAAAGAGCATGCCCCAGCAAAGATTTAAACTAAGAAACGTCATGTTTCTTTAGCCTGCTGAAACTGCATCACTATAAAGCATGAAGGCAAAACACAAACTACAATACAATAGCCTAATCAACCGCTGCAGCAATTATGAGAGACTAACTAGATATATAATCAGCTAAAGTTCAAACACTTACCAATACACTACCTTAACAATGTTTTGTTTTTTTAAATCGCACTTTTTGACTGGATGGAGAGTGAAGCAGGTCTATGCAGAGACAATGCAGCTAAACGCAGCTCGCTTCCACTCGCTGGTATTACAACTAGAAAATAAAGTAACCCCTTGCACGAACTTAGGAGAGGAACAGGTAAACGAGAGTTGAATCAGTCAAATTAAGTTTATACCCGAATTGTCGAGGATCCAGCGTTTGTATGCAGCCCTGTCCCCTAGAACTGATTCTCTGCAGTCTAGCGCGAGTTGCTGTCCATGGTACTGAAAGACTCCACTCCGGCACCGCCTCTCCCTTCGTTCCTCTCCCCGCCCTTTCTCGGTAGCGATTGGATTACGGTTTCCAGCCAATACCTACTGAATAGGCAGTATTGTGAATAAAAGCAACGGGGAAATAATCAACTTTGCCTGGCTTGTGGAACAGCACCATCTGTGAAACGTGCGTTTGTGCGAACATAGGATAGCTTATTCACAATCTATTCATGAGGCTTCCACACGTGAGAACCCGAACTTGACTCGTAGTAAATGTGGATGGGGAAAACGCTAAGGTGTAGGCCTAAGGTTGCTGCTTGGTTAGTTAGAACCTTCCCCAGCTGTTTACATTTGACAGCTGTGCAATTAGTCAATGTCATGTGCGGGAACAAATGTGAACCGCCAAAATCACTGGGAGCAATCAATAATTTAATTAAACATGGGTAAAGCAGACCGTTTACCTAGTCAAGGCGCATGTGCATCATTCACCCCTCCTTATAAAGGTTCAAACGCATTCACGGATATGTGGTACCGCGGTATATATATATATATGTATAGTATAAGCAGCAGATTGGTATAAAATCGGCCCCACTGACGCTGGATTGAATTGCAAGTGCTTACATCACCAGGCAGCCTCTCTCCAAGTTTTGGTAAATGTCTCAGTAGTACAAACATTTCAGCATAAGTATACTACAGGAAGACACAATTTATATCCAATATTTACACATATTTTGAGGAGGGGAGATTGGGGGGCAATTATTTAAAATGTGCCTTATTTAGTAATCATAATATGAGTCTGGTAGCAGCAGTTATGATGTCTGTGTAGTGTGTGTGTGTGTGTGTGTGTGTGTGTGTGTGTGTGTGTGTGTGTGTGTGTGTGTGTGTGTGTGTGTGAGTGAGTGAGTGAGTGAGTGAGTGAGTGAGTGAGTGAGTGAGTGAGTGAGTGAGTGAGTGAGTGAGTGAGTGAGTGAGTGCATGTGTTCTGAGGTGCAGAGAATCAGAGCAGATGGTCAGTCCAGTTCAAGTGTTCAGCAGTCTGATGGCTTTTAGGTAGACACTGTCTCTGTGCCTGTTGGTATCAGACCTCATGCTTCGATACAGTCTGCACAACAGGAAGGGAGTGAACAGCTCGTGGCTGGGGTGTGTGCGGTCCTTGATGACTGCTCCCGAGTGGTCTAAGGCACTGCATCTCAGTGCTAGAGGTATCACTACAGACCCTGGTTCAATCCCGGGCTGTATCACAACCGGTCGTGATCAGGAGTCCCAAATGGCGGTGCACAATTGGCCCAGGGTTGTCGGGGTTAGGGGAGGGTTTGGCCGGGGTAGGCCGTCATTGTACAATAAGAATGTGTTCTTAACTGACTTGCCTAGTTAAATAAAGGTTAAATTAAAATTCCTCAGGCACTGTTTCGAGTAGATGTCCTGGATGGAGGGCCTTATGGTCTTAGAAGGAACCATTCCCATACCGGGCCATGATTCAACCGGGCAGGACACTCTTGATGGTGCAGCTGTAGTGTTTGGAGAGGACCCAGGGTTGCATGCCGAAGATCTTCAGCCGCCTTGGGAAGTAGAGACGCTGTTACGCACTCTTGACAAGAGTGGTGGTTCATGTCAAGTTCTCAATGATGTGGACGCAGAGGAACTTAAAACTGCTGACTCTCTAGACGGATGATGTGGATCGGGGCATGTTCCCTCCTCTGCTTCCTGAAGTCAACAATCAACTTCTTTCTTTTGCTGACGTTGAGACACGAGGTTGTTGTCCTGGCACCACAATGCCAGCTCACTTACTTCCTCCCTACAGGCTGACTCGTCGTTGTTAGTTGTCAGGCATTTCAGGGTGGCCCTGTGTTAAGAGTCTGTGTGGAGGAGGCGTTGTTGCCAATCCTCACAGCCTATGGTCTGCCCTTTAGGAAGTCCAGGATCCAGTTGCCGAAATAATGTCGAATGCTGAAATGTAGTCAATGAACAGCATTCTCACATACAGCGATTTGGGAAGAATTCAGACCTCTTGACTTTTTCCACGTTTTGTTACGTTATAGCCTTATTCTAAAATGGATTTAAAACAAATCCTCATCAATCTACACACAATACCCTATGATGACAAAGTGAAAACAGGTTTTTAGACACTTTTGCACATTTATATATCAAAATATATATTTTTAAATACCTTATTTACACAAGTATTCAGACCCCTTGCTATGAGACTCGAAATTGAGCTCAGGTGAATCCTGTTTCCATTGATCATCCTTGAGATGGTTCTGTAGTCCACCTGTAGTAAATTCAATTGATTGGACATGATTTAGAAAGGCACACACCTGTCTATACAAGGTCCCACAGTTGGCAATGCATGTCAGAGCAAAAGGTTGAAGGAATTGTTTGTAGAGCCCTGAGACAGGATTGTGTTTTGACACAAAATCTGGAGAAGGGGACCTTCAATGCTTCAGAAATGTTTTTGTACCCAAGAACACAGTGTCCTCCATCATTCTTAAATGGAGGACGTTTGGAACCAGGCCAAACTGAGCAATCAGGAGAGAATTGCCTTGGTCAGGGAGGTGACCAAGAACCTGATGGTCACTTTGACAGAGCTCCAGAATTCCTCTGCAGAGATGGGAGAACCTTCCAGAAGGACAACCATCTCTGCAGCACTCCACCATTCAGGGCGTTATGGTAGAGTGACCAGACGGAAACCACTCCTCAGTAAAAGGGACAAGACAGCCCACTTGGAGTTTTCCAAAAGGCATCTAAAGACTCTCGGAACATGAGAAACAAGATTCTCTGGTCTGATGAAACCAAGATGGAACGCTTTGCCCTGGACGCCAAGCATCACATCTGGAGAAAACCTGGCACTAACCTTACGCTGAAACATGGTGGTGGCAGCATCATGTTGTGGGAATGTTTTTCAGCATCAGGGACTGGGAGACAAGTCAAGATCGAGGGAAAGATCAACAGAGCAAAGTACAGAGAGATCGTTGATGAAAACCTGCTCCAGAGCACTCCGGACCTCAGACTGGGGTGAAGTTTCACCTTCCAACAGGACAACAACCCTAAGCACACAGCCAAGACAATGCAGGAGTGGCTTCGGGACAAGTCTCTGAATGTCCTTGAGTGGCCTAGCCAGAGCCAGGACTTGATCCCATTCTAACATCTCTGGGGAATTCTGAAAATAGTTGTGCATCAACGCTCCCCATCCAACCTGACAGAGCTTGACAGGATCTGCAGAGAAGAATGGGAGAAGCTCCCCAAATAAAGGTGTGCCAAGAATGTTGTGTCATACCCAAGAAGACTCGAGGGCTGTAATCGCTGCCAAAGGTGCTTCAACAAAGTACTGAGTAAAGGGTCTGAATACTTATGTAAATGTCATATTTTTGTTTTTCATCTTTAGTCAATTGTGCACAAATGTATAAAACACTTTTTTTTCTTTCTTATTATGGGGTATTGTGTGTAGATGGAGCATTTTTTATTAAGGATGTAACGTAGCAAAATGTGGAAAAAGTCAAGGTGTTCTGAATACTGTCCGAATGCACTATAGGTGTTCCTCTTGTCCACACGTGTTATGGCCATGTGAATGGCGATGGAAATGACATCTTCCATGGATCTGTTGGAGCAGTAGGCTAATTGGAGTGAGTCCAGTGTGTCTGGCATGATGACCTTGATATGGGTCATGCCCCGCCTCTCAAAGCACTTCATGATGACCGGGGTGAGTGCAACAGTGCAATAGTCATTTGGGACGGTGGCCTCCTTGAAGCAGGTGGGGACTACTGCCTGGGCCATGGAGAGTGAAAGCACCTGGTCGTCCGCACCAGCGAGAGCCTTCCTGGATGGCTTGGTGTTGTTTGCTTCAACGCAATCACAGAATGTTTTAAGCTCGTCCGGGAGGGAGGTTTGGGTGGGCATCACACAGCTGGATATGCCTTTGTAGTCTGTGATCGTCTGTAGTCCTTTCCACGTGTGTCGCGAGTCTGAGTTGTCGAACATCAATTCCAGTTTAAGTCTGACATTTTATTTTTGCATCTCTAATGGATTTGGATACGCGTTGCGTGTCACCGAGTCATCGCGGTTCCTTCTGCATTGAATGATGCAGTATGGGCTCTCAAATGGTACGGATTTTTCCATTTATCCAGGGTTTGGCTTTTCTTCTCTCTCTCCGTCCACAGCAGCACGGCAATACCTAACGTTGTGGAGTCAGAACAGTAGCAGACGGTGACATCTGCAGACATTCTGCAGCTCGGAAAACGCTGGACAAGAGTGTTTTGTATCAAATACTTTGCTAATCTGAAGATAAAACCCTATAGATTGTTGTTTATGATGATAATGATAATGATGATAAAGATGATTATGAGTAGCTATTATTATCAGCATATTATATGAATATGTAGTAACAGTAGTAGTAGTAGTAGTAGTACTGGTAGTAGTAGTAGTAGGCTAGTATCATCCTCTTCATCACTATCACAATATCTGTCATCATTATCACAAGCCCTAGGCTTACATATAGGAAAGTAAGCAGCCATTCCCTATCAAGAACAATAATTGCCAGGGAGCTATAGGTAGGCCTAAATTAAAGCAAGTCAATGTCTCTTTTGCCTTTCACAACTTGATTGTATTGCAGATTAAACCCATTCTTTAAATGTATAGGAGCCAATAAAATGCCAAATAATCCTCTTCATTGCTCTGAGGGTAAGCGGCATCCACTAAAATACTTCTGGCAAGACAACACCAGTGAAGCGCACAAAATCACGGTGGGGGATACGGTTCATCTTCACCGCTAAAACCTGCCGACACGGATTAAGACCCAGAGCACGTTAGGGGCCCCAGTGCGAGCCCAAACTACAGAGTTGCGTGACAACCAACAGAAACTCTTGAACCGTGCAAACTTTACCACGGTCCTCCTCTGTGTTTGCCATGCATGGCTTGTTTGATTTAAGCGGTGTGTTTTTTATCCCAGTAATTTCACGGAACACGCCGTGTGTGGTCTTCTCAATGACCTGCGATATGTTGGGAGGGTAGATGATTAAAAATATTTAGTCATCCTTTTCAGTAAACTACTGGGACTTGAGGATCAGCTTAGACCATAGGATTGCAGTATTGAAGGCCCAAGAGAGGCTTTTATCAATACACACGCATTTTTAACATCTTGCAGGTCTGCTGAAAAACCTGAAGGCCTGCAAACAAATATCTGTGGGCCTATTCCCATGGCCCATTTGTCCAAGCAAAGTAACCTCATGACCGTACAGTACCAGTCCAAAAGTTTGGACACATGGAATTATTCAAGGACTTTCCTTTATTTTTTACTATTTTCTGCATGTAGAATAATAGTGAAGACATCAAAACTATGATATAACAAATATGGAATCAAGTAGTAACCAAAAAGGTGTTGACAGCTTTGCACACTCTTGGCATTGTCTCAACCAGCTTCATGAGGTAGTTACCTGGAATTAACAGGTGTGCCTGGTTAAAAGTTCACTTCTGGAATTTCTTTCCTTCTTAATGTATTTGAGCCAATCAGTTGTGTTGTGACAAGGTAGAAGTGGTATACAGCAGACAGTCCTATTTGGTAAAAGACCAAGTCCATATTATGGCAAGAACAACTCAAATAATAAGCAAAGAGAAATGACAATCCATCATTACTTTAAGACATGAAGGTCAATCAATTTGGAAAATTTCAAGAACTTTAAAAGTTTCTTCAAGTGCAGTCACATAAACCATCAAGTGCTAGGTTGAAACTGGCTCTCATGAGGAACGCCACAGGAAAGGAAGGCCCAGAGTTACAACTGCTGCAGAGGATAAGTTCAATATAGTTACCAGCCTCAGAAATGCCATGAGTTGGCCTAGGCCCTTGAAATGGAAGAGAAAATACTAAACAAACACTCCAGCCCAATATCACTGGTACTAATACATTCTTCGACGCACTTAACTGCACCTCAGATTGCAGCCCAAATAAATGCCAAGTAACAGGCATATCTCAACATCAACTGTTCAGAGGAGACTGCATGAATCAGGCCTTCATGGTTGAATTGAGTCAAAGAAACCACTACTGAAGGACACCAATAATAAGAAGAGACTTGCTTGGGCCAAGAAACACAAGCAATGAACATTAGACTGATGTTAATTTGTTCTTTGGTCTGATGAGTCCAAATTTGATATTTTTGGATCCAAACGCCGTGGCTTTGTGAGACACAGAGTAGGTGAACGGATGATCTCCGCATGTGTGGTTACAACCGTGAAGCATAGAGGAGGAGGATTGATGGTGTGGGGGTGCTTTGCTGGTGACACTGTTTGTGATTTATTTAGAATTCAAGGCACACTTAACCAGCATGGCTACCACAGCATTCTGCAGCGATACACCATCTCATCTGGTTTGCGCTTAATGAGAAAATAATTTGTTTTGTTTGTGTAAGGGCTATTTGACCAAGAAGGTGAGAAATGGAATGCTGCATCAGATAGCCATGCCATCAGATAGCCAATCACCTGACCACAACCCAATTGAGATGGTTTGGGATAAGTTGGACCGCAGAGTGAAGGAAAAGCAGCCAACAAGTGCTCAGCATATGTGGGAATTCCTTCAGGACTGTTGGAAAAGCATTCTAGGTGAAGCTGGTTGAGAGAATGCCAAGAGTGTGCAAAGCTGTCGTCAATGCAAAAAGTGTCTACTTTGAAGAATCTCAAATATCAAACATATTTGTATTTATTTAACACTTTTTTTGGTTACTACATGATTCCAAATGTGTTATTTCATGGTTTTGATGTCTTCACTATTATTCTACAATGTAGAAAATGGTAAAAAATAAAGACAAACCCTGGAATGAGTAGGCGTGTCCAAACTTTTGACTGGTACTGCATATCAGTAAAAGCCATCAGAATTATAAATAAATATCAATCATAGCTGCATGGACTGCAAAATACATGGCCGTGCACGGCATCTATGTTGAATAACGTCTGCATTTCTCTCACCGAGTGCTATATGAAACAGCGGAGCACTCAGTACCTCCTTCATTACGGCTCTAAGAATATATGGTGTGATGGGTGGCTGCCATGAGTTGGCCGAGGCCCTTGTGATAGAAGAGAAAATACTAAACAAACACACCCGCCCATTACCCCTGGTACTAATGCATTCCTCGACGCACTAGGACACAACCGGGGGGGGGACATTTCACATAGGATGTTCAGAGCTGTCTGGTGAACACAACACTAAACTGTGCTCAGAGGGCCTTACTTCACCATCGTTTGATCTTTGTGTGTAGAGAGAGAGAGAGAGAGAGATATCCCTGGGGCCTAGGCTATACACAACAATTGGAGTGTGTGTGTGTGTGTGTGTGTGTGTGTGTGTGTGTGTGTGTGTGTGTGTGTGTGCGCATATTTCCAATGAACATGACACAAACACATGCAGCTACACACTCGTTTGCTTGAGCACATTCACACATTGTCCTGGAAGGTTTTGGATAATTGGTCATTGCTGAATATTCAATGGTCGACGGAGATGGAGCATCCGTAATTTATCCATGGCCTCCATGATCACACAATGCCTTGCTGTCACTTGAGGAATTAAAAAGCAGAAATATTTAACTTTCTCTCAAGGACACGTCAGACATGGGTCATAAATCCAGTCACAGCCCGTTTGGATGAATAGTCTTATTATAACT
The DNA here is from genome assembly GCF_034236695.1 of Oncorhynchus nerka. Classification (NCBI taxonomy): domain Eukaryota; kingdom Metazoa; phylum Chordata; class Actinopteri; order Salmoniformes; family Salmonidae; genus Oncorhynchus; species Oncorhynchus nerka. Next base: position 15,445,084 of record NC_088396.1, on the reverse strand, counting down.
TAATTGTCACTTCTCAGAAAGCGGCCTTCGTCTTTTCTATTGTGCGCCTGTCCTTTCCCTTTCGCCATGGAGCAACAATCAGCCTGCCGTATGCAATCAAGGATTTATAAAGGCCAGCGGTGTAATAATTAAAGCTCATTGGTGTAAGGGAGATATTTGTAGTCATGGTCTGTTCTGTGATTAATCTCACCATGGGCTGTGCTGATTAGGAGGCGAGGTGGCCATGGACATGGAATACAACAGATTTGAGCACCTTTAGATGAATAGTATCCGAACTGGGATTAACCCTTTGCTTGGACTAAATGTCACACACACACACACACAGTCATGCACGCACGGACACAAAAGCAAACTAACAAACACGAATACACACAGATCCACCTTGTTACCATGCATGTCAGGAGACAAATTCATTTTTAATAAGCAAGTCCAAGCACAATACCATAATGACTACTGAATAAATTAACAGAGGGTGTGAATGAGGATTGTTGAGTTACGGCCAGGGAAGAGCAAGCCTATCAGCAGCCTTCTGTCTGCACTGGTAACTCTTATCACTTATGGAAAAACCACATGATTTCATGTTTCGGACCTGTAAAATTGTATGTGGTGTCGTGACTTTCCATGACTGTTGTTGATTTAATCCACTTACTATGTTTAATTGTTACCCGATTAAATTAGTAATGTAACAATTAACTCAGTAGGATTTGGGGCACCATGGAAGAGTTTGTTTAAAGAGTTACCATCTCCTGAATTAAACTCTATAAGGTATATATCTATTTCATCGATAAACAGTCATCTTATTAATCAGTCGGTCTCCCGAGTGGCACAGTGGTCTAAGGCACTGTCGCTCAGTGCAAGAGGTGTCACTACAGTTCCTGGTTCAAATCCAGGCTGTATCACATCTGGCTGTGATTGGGAGTCCCATATGGCCCAGCATCATCCAGGTTCGGCCAGGGTAGGCTGTCATTGTTAATAAGAATTTGATCTTAATTGTCTTGTCTAGTTGAATAAAAAATACATTTAAAAAATGTACCTCTTATCATATCGGCATTCTGAACAGTCGTAACCTCATGCATCTGCAAAAACCCTTACTCATGATTCATTACTACACAAATTGGTTTAATTATCCCCCCCCTGGGTAGGCTGTTGGAGTTCTTTATCCGAATGGATTTTAAAAAATTATAGTAATTGCAACCCTGAATGAATCTGTTCGTGACGCAGCAGAAAGATCATTGTACCCCAAATGTAGTTCAAATCCCAGGAGGGGTCATTTTGAAAGTCATCACTAAGTGATCATGTCAAATGTAATCATATTGATTTGAAGATGTTTACACTATTTTAACTGTACAGCATACCACTTAACTTATTAAAAACCCCAAACCATTTCACTACTAATGTGAAATTCCTGGACTAACCTCTTCTTCTCACATGACCGAATGCATAGATCAAGCGAAGTAACGTTTCTCTTAAACAGCCAATGATTAATATTAACATATTTCATCGTCTGAATGTCACTCCCTAAAAACACACCACTATGGAACAGTCCTTGCATAGCTTCTCAGAATTCACAGATATATTGGCTCACATAGAAATCTAAAGGAATTGAAACCGTAAATGGCTTTGTAATAGGAAATACAGTTATTTCCATGACTGAATTTAAAAGCAATTTTGGACTGACCATTGTAGACATTTTCAAATATATGCAACTTAAATTTTTAATATATCGAAATATCAATCTGAAATATTTTGGACATCAGAGCAATGTTGAGGGAATTCTATTTGAGACAGTAAAGGATACTCATATTGAAAGGCAAAATGCACAAAACCTTACAGAAAACCTATCCAACAAACAATCTCTTAGAAAAAAATATTAACTATTCGAACCAAGACTTAAAAATAACTGATATTGGCACAAGATGGAAGGAGTGTTGGAATGTTGCACAGGGCGGGATTAGACCCAGAGCCCTGAGTTTAATGATGACCTTGGAGGGGACTATGGTGTTGAATGCTGAGCTATAGTCAATGAACAGCACTCTTACATAGGTGTTCCTCTTGTACAGATGGGTGGAGCGGTGCAATGCGATTACATCCTCTGTGAATCTATTGGGGCGGCATGGAAATTGAAATGGGTCTAGGGTGTCAGGTAAGGTGGAGGTGATATGATCCTTGACTAGTCTCTCAAAGCACTTCATGATGACAGAATTGAGTGCTACGGGGCGGTAGTCATTAAGTTACCTTTGTAACAATGGTGGATATATTGAAGCATGTGGGAACAGCAGACTGGGACAGGGAGCGATTGAATATGTCCGTAAACACCCCAGCCAGCTGGTCTGCGCATGCCCTGAGCACACGGCTAGGGATGCCGTCTGAGCCAGCAGCCTTGCGAGGGTTAACACGTTTAAATGTTTTACTCACGTCAGCCACGGAGAACAAGAGCAGCCCGTGTCTGTGGCACTGTGTTATCCTCAAAGCGTGCGAAGAAGGTGTTTAGCTTGTCTGGGAGCAAGACATCGGTGTTGGCGACATGGCAGGTTTTCCCTTTGTAATCTGTGATTGTCTGGAGTCCCTGCTACATATGTCTCGTGTCTGAGCCGTTGAATTGCGACTCCACTTTGTCTCTGTACTAACTTTTGCCTGTTATTTTTTTAAACCTTTATATAACTAGGCAAGTCAGTTAAGAACAAAGGTCGACGCTACAGACTTTCTAAGAACATGAGCCAAACCATAGATCCCGTGATCGATGAATAGAGAGAGAGCTGTCCTCATGGCTCAATTCACTAACAGCCACTGGTGCCAATGGCAGTCAGGGAATTCCTCTCTAAACCGGGGATTTACAGGCGCAAAAGAGGAGAGAAAGAGAGAGAAAAGAGAAGAGCCTAAATGGCTAAGAGTATAAAGATTCTGTGGGAGTCGTTGGTGAGAGATCAGAAAAGACATTACCTTTGACCTAGCGGCCCTTGACCTTGACTGTGAAGACGAGAGGTGTTACTCCAAGAGCGGACACACACACACACAAACAAACACACACGCAACGCACGTACGCACACACACACACACCCCACAAACACTCTGTGTGTTCTTCAATCGGTCATTACATCCATGGCCAACCTATAAAATGGAATAGCTCGTTGTGAGGTTCCCTGTTTTGTGACTCCATCTCCTTACAACCCATTTCCCATGTGTTTCTTTCAGACACAAGGGAAGAGTCAAGCCTATAACTCTACCGGACATGAGGCTTCTCACTGCTCAGCAGGGGTGTAGAAATGCTTTAAAGTACTACTTAAGTATTTTTGGGGGGTATCTATACTTTATTTGACTATTTATTTTTTGGGCCACTTTTACTTCACCCAAAAGTACTCGTTATGTTTGGAATTCTTAACAGGACAGGAAATTCACACATCCCTCGTCATCTCTACTGACTCTGATCTGGCGGACAAGGAGACGAGGAAGATGGTGTGTGTGTGTGTGTGTGTGTGTGTGTGTGTGTGTGTGTGTGTGTTCTAACTCTCTCTCTCTCTCTCTCAGTGTCCTACCTTACATTAGCCAGTAGAATAGAGTTGACAGTGAGGTGATGGGAGTCAGTAGACAGACCAGCAGTACAGATATATTTATACACTCATTAGAGCCTCTTCACTGGTCTGAGAACAGACACTGTATAACACCCTGCCCACTGCAATACCTCCACAGCTAACATCTGTCAAAGTCTCCACTTAGTATAATATAAGACTAGTAGGGGGTGAAAAATACCTTCTCAGTCTAGATAGACATTGTATTACAGTAATATCTGGACACGTAGAGATGTTTTCCAGACAGCACAGTGTGCAATAACAGTTGGGATGTTGTTGTGACAATCTATATGCTGTATACAGTGGGGCAAAAAAGTATTTAGTCAGCCACCAATTGTGCAAGTTCTCCCACTTAAAAAGATGAGAGAGGCCTGTAATTTTCATTGTAGGTACACTTCAACTATGACAGACTATGACAGAAAAAATCCAGAAAATCACATTGTAGGATTTTTAATGAATTTATTTGCAAATTATGGTGGAAAATAAGTATTTGGTCACCTACAAACAAGCTAGATTTCTGGCTCTCACAGACCTGTAACTTCTTCTTTAAGAGGCTCCTCTGTCCTCCACTCGTTACCTGTATTAATGGCACCTGTTTGAACTTGTTATCAGTATAAAAGACACCTGTCCACAACCTCAAATAGTCACACTCCAAACTCCACTATGGCCAAGACCAAAGAGCTGTCAAAGGACACCAGAAACAAAATTGTAGACCTGCACCAGGCTGGGAAGACTGAATCTGCAATAGGTAAGCAGCTTGGTTTGAAGAAATCAACTGTGGGAGCAATTATTAGGAAATGGAAGACTGATAATCTCCCTCGACCTGGGTCTCCACGCAAGATCTCACCCCGTGGGGACAAAATGACCACAAGAACGGTGAGCAAAAATCCCAAAACCACACGGAGGGACCTAGTGAATGACCTGCAGAAAGCTGGGACCAAAGTAACAAAGCCTACCATCAGTAACACACTATGCCGCCAGGGACTCAAATCCTGCAGTGCCAGACGTGTCCCCCTGCTTAAGCCAGTACATGTTCAGACCCGTCTGAAGTTTGCTAGAGAGCATTTGGATGATCCAGAAGAAGATATGGAGAATGTCATATGGTCAGATGAAACCAAAATATAACTTTTTGGTAAAAACTCAATTTGTCGTGTTTGGAGGACAAAGAATGCTGAGTTGCATCCAAAGAACACCATACCTACTGTGATGCATGGGGGTGGAAACATCATGCTTTGGGGCTGTTTTTCTGAAAAGGGACCAGGTCGACTGATCTGTGTAAAGGGAAGAATGAATGGGGCCATGTATCGTGAGATTTTGAGTGAAAACCTCCTTCCATCAGCAAGGGCATTGAAGATGAAACGTGGCTGGTTCTTTCAGCATGACAATGATCCCAAACACACCGCCCGGGCAACGAAGGAGTGGCTTCGTAAGAAGCATTTCAAGGTCCTGGAGTGGCCTAGCCAGTCTCCAGATCTCAACCCCATAGAAAATCTTTGGAGGGAGTTGAAAGTCCGTGTTGCCCAGCAACAGCCCCAAAACATCACTGCTCTAGAGGTGAAGACTTACAGAAAACGTTTGACCTCTGTCATTGCCAACAAAGGGTATATAACAAAGTATTGAGATAAACTTTTGTTATTGACCAAATACTTATTTTCCCCCATAATTTGCAAATAAATTCATTAAAAATCCTACAATGTGATTTTCTGGATTTTTTTTTCTCATTTTGTCTGTCATAGTTGAAGTGTACCTATGATGAAAATTACAGGCCTCTCATTTTTTTAAGTGGGAGAACTTGCACAATTGGTGGCTGACTAAATACTTTTTTTGCCCCACTGTAGGTGCTTTCTGTATCATGTAAAACATGTCTACTGATATTTGAAGGATGATCATTACACCAAACATGACACTGTAAAACCAGCTGAGACGTAATGTCTTTGCTCACCACAATGCATCAAATGTAATCCCACCCAATGTTCAGAGACTAGGCTACAACAGGGAAAAGCCAAGTTTGACAACCCGCTGTTAAGCAATGTCTTGAATCATCACAGTCACCGGCTATTCACACTGAGGTCGGACCGACTGGGTTCGATCCCAGGTATCCAGCATGCCACAAGCCTGTATAAGCCCGCTGAGCTAAGGCCTAGTCATCAGCTACGGGAGCCAATGCAAGTTAGAGGTCTCAGTCAAGGTGACTCGTCAAGTTAGCATGGTTTGTCGAACCACCTCTGCTTCTCTCCCTCCCTGCACTTCAACGGCGGTCAGGATTTAAGGGCCAAGGTGCTTGGCTACAGCAAGAGAGGACGTAGTCACTGTCACAACGGACTTGGTCTCGCTTTCTCACCCAACGTCTGCCAGGCACAGCAGTGACTCACCGCTCAGGATAATGATACGTGGCGCCACAGCGCAGTTCCACACCGTGACGCTCCAGTGGTGGGAAAAGTGCTCGCTCCTCCTGACTCTCCACCACGTGTGGAAAAAGTGCAATTAAGTACGTTAAAGTTGCTGTGGTTTGTTTTTGGAGGAGAATGGCCTGGACTGCCCTCTGATGCCTGTAAAAGTCAACACCACAGAGGAAATAGGTTCATATCCCTGTGGATGGAGGAAGCAGTGCTGTATTAGGACAATTGAACACGTGAGGAGACTTCAAGCGTGAAAAGACAGACAGAGAAGGAACGAGTGGGTAAGAGGAGAAGAGGCGCGAAAGAGACTAACCGGAACACCTTACAGCTTTCCGTGCCATCAGCAGGATGCGCTTGGCGAGTCTGACCTCATCGTTTGACCCCACCTCTCCCTCGGTCAGACACATTGTCAGCTCCATGTTTAGCATCTTTAATCACCTCTGCTTGTGCATGTTTAATTAACAGCACACCCCTACTGGGTTGATCACCATTGACCGGGACCATTCCTCTCATCTCTTCAGTCACTTTGGGCCATTTGGCACCGTGGAGATTCGATAAAGATGCACACGAGCCTGAGTTAGAGGCAGGTTACAACCACAAAGGAAAGAGTTTTAATCAGTTCCAGATTCAGATTGGGGCCGCGGGACCCGCACTAATTGAGTATCAGTGGCGGGAGTGCGTGGTTGGTGACAATGGGGGTCGTGGGAGAGGGAGGTGGGCACATCCGTTGGGGATAGCAAATTTACATATAAATGGGCTGGTAAATACGCTCCTGCACATACAGCGCTGTACGTTATTGGCTGAAAGTCGAGTACGATGAATATCTTCCTTCGGTCAGAAGAATCGCAAGAGCAGGTTCTCTCATTTTGTGAAGGAAAAACAACCAATCATGGGGGATAGTTTGGATGCTACGTTTTCAATTACCAAGGTCTATGCACAACACAGGGTTAGTCATTACCCCTGAGCAGCAATTCTGTTCTAAGGGGTCTTCTGGATGAGAGGAGGGCGGCCTCGGGTCGTCTGAGAGGGAAATCAATCAGAGTGGATATTATGTCATTTCCTCCAGAACAACCCCTCTTGAGTCAAAGTGTCAATACCACTAGAGCAAGAGGATCATATACGTTCACAATACATCCCCAGCTCAACCTCTTATAGGGGTTTTCACCATGAATTAACTGAGGAACGGCCTATTTGAATATAAATTGAAAGATGGGCTATTAAAAAGAAATGTTATTTTAAATTACTTGGGTGAAAAGGCGGTTACATTCGGTATTAATATATTCCTGGAGAATGAAGGCTAATTGGATTAGTATTGTTTTAATGGGGTCTAAAGTAGATTTGGTCATACGAGGTTTCTGATATCACCCGCTATCTCATTCACTTCCAGATCACAGAGGTAAAGCTCATACATGCCACAAACCCCCACACATAGGGGCTAAAACTAGAGTGCAGAGCGCACCTACTGTCCAATAAAGAGGCAGATTTACGCTCTCTCGTTGATCCACTGAGGTTTATTGGCCATTAATCCTCGCAATCAACAGTAGCCTAGTCTCTCTCTCTCTCTCTCTGGTCTCTCTCTCTCTCTGGTCTCTCTGGTCTCTCTCTCGCTGGTCTCTCTCTCTCTCTCTGGTCTCTCTCTCTCTCTCTCTCTCTGGTCTCTCTCTCTGGTCTCTCTCTCTGGTCTCTCTCTCTCTCTCTCTCTCTCTCTCTCTCTCTGGTCTCTCTGTGTGTGTGTGTGTGAGGTGAGCAGCCGGAACCAGTTCCAGCTGGACATAAGTGATAGATTTTATTGAGTTGCAATTGGCTGACACAGATAACAAGCTTGCGCAGTTCTTCTCAACCACACATTAAACTAACTGAGAACGGGTCCAATAGGACACGGTCTGTTAAGATATTGTAATTGCACATTCCCGAGAAACATGGAAATTGTGTCCGACACGACCAAGATCAGAGACAAAAGTCTGAATTTTGAACCCAGACCCTCTCTGGTCAAAGGTTGTATCTTGGAATTTCTGTTCTTTTGGACCTGCGAAGACTTCTACATTGCAGCCACCATATGTTCATCAACAAAAACATGTTATCATAACCATATTATGTTGTATTGATTATTAATTGTATTTATTACCCATCTTATGCAGGTACTGTAGTGAGATGACATGTTCAGATTGTGTTACTGTTCGATATCCTCCTAGCCTGGCTGACGCGACTCATTTGGTACGCAGCCAAGAGAGAGAGAGCAGTGACACATTGGGCGTGACAAGATTCTGTTGTAAATGCAGCATTAGCGCAGCAAGGGGCTAAGTTTTGATTGGTTCTCTGAACGTTTTGTTTTCTTTCCTGGGGGGGGGTTGAGACCTCACGTTGTTTGTATTGGAAGTGGGCGGCGCTCAGGGGCTGTGTGTCGTTGTCCATGTGGGTGTTTAAGTGAGAAAGACAAAGAGCAGAACCAAATCAGTAAAAAAAAAAAAAGCACAGCCCCCTTCATTATCAACGCCTCGTGCCAAGAACATCAAAAGAGCCTTTCCAGATTGGGAAATCGGGAGGACGTCGAGTTAGGTGTTAGCCAGACTATCATCCTCCACCCTCAGTTTAAAAACAACACTGTATTGCACGCCTGAATCACATCGTTCTGTTATGTAACCCACATCAGGCTCTGGATGTAACACCTCATGCAATTTGTTCTTCTTCCTCCTTCCAAACATGTGATTTTAGAATTAGCTGACAATGACAATCAGCATGACAGTAAATAGTGAAATCGGGCCACGCGGCCGCCGAATCTCTCCATTCCTCCCTCCTTCTCTCGCTCCCTTGACTCTTTCTCTCCTGTGAAGAACATCCCTGTTTGTTCTCCTAATCCTGCAGGGCTCCATTGTCTGCTAAGCCCGGTGTGAAACAGGATAAGGCTGATAGACAGACAGCATCAGTCCCACAGAGGAGAGGAATAGGAGACACAGCTCTGAGTATTCAGGCCTAAGACTTAACGCTATAGTACTGAGCGCACCTCTGCACTGAATGCTGTGTGTGTGCTGCACTGAAATGTGCACCGGCGTGAGTGAGTGCGTGTGCTCTGGACAAGGTCCTAGATCTTCAACTCTGTTCCTGTTTAGTAATGGAGACAGGATGAGAGGGGAGGCAGTGTGTGTGTGTGTGTTTGCACTCTTGTGCCTGTGTGTCATGATCAGTAGCCGTCCTGTCATCCAAACGCCTCAACACCCCTAAGGAGACGTGACCCATGATTGAGCGGAGAAAGGTGCACGGCTTTGCCCTGTTTGCCCTGTTGCTGATAGCCTGTCCATTCAGCTTAATACAGGTCAGTCTGTCCATTCATGGGAATAAAAGTCTGCTCCTCTCCTCTGAGCTGAGACCCTTAGCTCTGCTCTCCTCTGCTGCTTGGCCATCACACTCACACCAGCCAGTTTGACAACAGCCAGATGTTCACCTTGGTCTATATCACATCACACGCCGCACCGCTGGTTGCTCAGCATCAAGGTTACAGCATTATATGAGCGATGGCCTTGTGAGGATCACGACTAAAAATGGACTGACCAACCGATGGATCGACCAACCAGTGAAGCTGGGTAGGGGTGCAGCCATGGGTGGACCTGGGAGTGCATAGGCCAACCCACTGGGGAGCCAGGCCCAGCAAATCAGAATGAGTTTTTCCCCACAAAAAGGCTTTATGACAGACAGAAATACTCTTTCGTTTCATCAACTGTCCGGGTGGCCGGTCTCAAATGATCCCGCAGGTGAAGAAGCCGGATGTGGATGTCCTGGGCTAGCGTGGTTACACGTGGTCTGCGGTTGTGAAGCCGGTTGGACGTACTGCCAAATTCTCTAAAATGACGTTGAAATGAAATTCTTTGGTGGACATTCCTGCAGTTAGTCACCAATTGCACACTCCCTCATAACTTGAGACATCTGTGGCATTGTGTTGTGTGACAAAACTGCTCATTTTAGAGTGGCCTTTTATTGTCCCCAGCAGAAAGTGCACCTGTGTAATGACCATGCTGTTTAATCAACTTGCTGATATGCCACCCCTGTCAGGTAGATGGATTATCTTGGCAAGGGAGAAACGCTCACTAACAAGAATGTAAACAAACGTGTGCACAAATTTGAGAGAAATAAGCTTTTTGTGCATATGGACAATTTCTGCCATCTTTTATTTCCCATGAAACCAACCATTTACATTTATATTTTTTGTTCAGTATAATTCCAGTCTGAATGGCCATTGATTTCTACTGTGGCAGACTCAAAGTGACGGGCTTCAGTGCACTCAGAGCAGACTGGTGCTTTGTTTGTTTTGCTCAAGCTATTCTCATCACATAAGAGCCAGTGGAAAATTTAAAAAAAAAATATATATATATATATTTTTAAAGAGCACAATGTGTGACTAGTTTCAGGAAACACGCGAGCCATTTGAATGTAAAGGTTTTTTTTTATGTTTTTTGTTTGTTGCAGAAATGCCTTCTGGAAAATGTGAACTTTCATGTGCCTTAATAACAAACTTGCATGCCATCTGTAAATACGAATAAAATTATTAAATGACGAGCCTAGTTGGTTTATCCACAGAAAACGTCAGCAACCTTCCCGCTAGCCATGAATGTCTGAGATAATGAGTGGGCTGGACATGCCGAGAGATGGTTTCGGATTGGTCTGCCATTGTAGCACGCTTCTGTCTATTTGAGCTGGTCAGTATGTGTAGGGAATCCTGTCTAACATGGCTTTAATATATATATATATATATATACCACGTAGTAGAACTACATAAGTGTTGCTCTCCACTTTCTGGGGGACCGGGTTTTGAAATCAGTGGAATTAGAGTCTGATAGCTAAGAAGATGGAGAATCCATTGGTTTCCGGATTTCATCTTCAAACTAAGTAAGGTCAACCATGGCATCCATGACAGGGAGAAGCAACCATTCCATGTATATGGGTAAGATAGTCTAGCTAACTACATTTTCACATTTCTAATTTTGACAGAAAGTCATTTTCATTTCAAGTTAAAGTGTACTGTTAGTTAGCTAGCTAACATTAGCTGGCTGGCTTGCTAGCTAGCATTACGTGTATGATCTGTGTATTAATATTATTTGTATCTCAGAGCCATTTGCTTAGCTAATTATAGCCTAATGTTAGCTAGCTAACAATGAATCTGGTTGGTTAGCTACCTGCAGTTTCATGTAGTAATGTCATGAGTTGGAATTATTGTTCATTGTTTACCTAGCTAACTAGCTGTGTCTTAACAAAAGATTCCACTATGCAAGAAACCATTTCAATAGAATGTCACTATAACACTGTTGATAGACGTAGCTAGTAAATTGCCGAATTTACAAACGCTCAACACCCGTTGAAAATGGCCGGTGTCAGTAAACGTTGGCAAAAAAAGTGTAAATTGTTGCCAGGAGCACAGTTGCAGTCACCAACGGTAACATAAAAACAGCCTAACCAGCTCTGCCAGGGCCAGTAAAATGGTCAGTGAGCTGTTCTCTCATTTGTGTCTGGAAGTAGCTAGTAAGCTAGCCAATGTTAGCCAGTTAACTTGGGTGCTTGACTTCTGTTGTTAGGACAGAACACTAAAGGACAGGACGCTAAAGTTTAAGAGAGGGTGGAAACGATGCTGAATGGGTGTAGGTACCAAAACATTCAAAGGCCATTTTCTCAAAAATGAGGATACAAGTTGATCAACTTTCAAAGCAGAATGACTTTCCATTTGTCCCTGTAGTGTATGATATACAATTGTCTAGCTCTGTCTCTACTTTTATCCAACGTAAAAAAACACCATTTCAAATTTTGCTACATAAGACCGAGTCAAGCCGGTCGGTCACATTTTTTTTTAAGTCACTTGTGATGCTTGACAGACACATCTTTTCTTTTCTGTTGGTCTCTGATTCATATCCTTTCACGCACCTGGGGCGGCAGGTAGCCTAGAAGTTAGAGCGTTGGGCCAAAAACCCGAAAGGTTGCTAGATTGAATCCCCGAGCTGCCAAAGTAAAAATCTGTTGTTCTGCCCCTGAACAAGGCAGTTAACCCACTGCTCCTAGGTCGTCATTGAAAACAAGAATTTGTTCTGAACTGACTTGTGTAGTTAAAATAAAAAATCCCCATATACATTGTGTACAAAACATGACAGATTATCCAGGTGAAAGCTATGATCCCTTACTGATGTCACTTCTTCAATCAGTGTAGGAAAGAGAAGAGAGGCTAAAGAAGTATTTTTGAGACATGGATTGTGAATGTGTGCCATCCAGAAGGTGGATGGGCAAGACAAAATATTGAAGTGCCTTTGAACAGGGTATGGTAGTAGGTGCCAAATGCACGGGTTTGAGTGTGTCAAGAACTGCAACGCTGCTGGGTTTTTCACACTTAACAGTTTCCCGTGTGTATCAAGAATGGTCCACCACCCAAAGGACATCCAGCCAACTTGACACAACTGTGGGAAGCATTGGCGTCAACATGGGCCACCATCCCTGTGGAACGCTTTCAACACCTTGTAGAATCCATGCCCCGATGAATTGAGGCTGTTCTGAGGGCAAGGGGGGGGGAAGGGTGCAACTCAATATTAGGAAGGTGTTCTTAATGTTTTGTGCACATACTGTATATTGTAGACTTGGTTCGGTAAAGACAAACATACTGAGCCCTCAGTATTTTAGTTAAACTGTCATACCCCATCAGAACCCAAAATATATTGTTTTACTCCAGTGTTTATTAAACAACGTCATTGTAAATAAACACTACATAGGCTTCAAACATGGCTAAAACTATAATTTTGATATCACGGATGGTCAGTCCTTGCATCCATAGCGCTGTCTATGAATTTGAGAGTGGTTACCCACTGTGCACATAGTTTATTTCAACATTGATTCAAACAGTTTTAGTCCAGTGGGTACATTTCCAGCCCCATCCCTCAGCTTTTTATCAAAACAGTGGCGGAGTCAGCTTTGTTATTGTGTGAACTGCATATAGCCCCTATAAGACCAATGTACTGTAGCAGTCCCTGTTGTTGTCCTCTATATTTACATTTTGTCGTGTTTGACATAATCATCTGTCTGTATTACATCAACCCTCATTCTTTCCTTCATGCTTTTTATTCACTAAAAGATGGGATACTCCCACTCCTGTTTATCTTCCCTCTGCCTAGAGGTATACTGTTTGTCTCATGGTATGACTGATTTTCATGGAGAAAAATATATTTAGCAATCAAAATAAATCTGTTTAACCCTTCTGGCTGAGTTACCAGCCTGGTCTCATAGACCAGATGTAACATAGTCAACTAAAATCCGGGACACTCAAATGAGTATGACATGTAACGTTTGGTACATAAAACAGAAGATTACATTAAGGCAAAAGGGAAAGGAGGGTGTAATATAATCTCCTAACACCCCACAGGTTATGTGTTCAAATCTCATCACGGACAACTTTAGCATTTTAGAAAACATGCATGTACTTACTACTTTTTAGCTACTTTGAAACTACTTAGCATGTTAGCTAACCCTTCCCCTAACATTAACACTTTAAGCTAACTCCGAACCTTAACCAAAACCCCTAGCCTAGCAAACATTAGCCACCTAGCCAACATTAGTGTTAGCCACCTAGCTAACGTTAGTGTTAGCCACCTAGCTAACATTCGTGTTAGCCACCTAGCTAACTTTAGCCACAACAAATTGCACATTCGTAACATATAAAGATTGTCATTCGTAACATATTATACGGATTATCATACAAGATGGATTATCGGCATCCACAAATTAATACATACCATACTAACCATATCATCCAGGATTTTAATTTACTATGTTACATCTACTCTTGAGTCCAGGTTGGAGTTAGGCATACAGCATGTAATCACCATAGTCCACAATCACAAGCTAATATAATAAAACACACAGTATATCCTGCCAGAGTAATGGAGGTTTTATGAAACATGCTCACATGATGAGTAGGGTTTGCAAAATTCTGGTATCTTTCCCCCAAATTCCCAAGTTATCCATAAGTGCTTTGGGAAAATTACCAGAATTTTGAAACCTAGTGATGAGTAACCCTGCCTGAGAACAGAAGAATTGCATCATTTCCCTGATCTTAGACTTTAGCTCAGCGGGCCAACACAGTTTTGTGGCTATATTTGGTTTGAGGCAGTTGGTTACGTCCGTCTATGTCACTTCATTCTCTAGCGCCGATAATGTGCTGTATAATTGATCAACTTCAGCAGCCTGCACACTAACGTGTCCTATTTTCAACCTGTATGTCAACATGCTATCAGCATATTTTAGCCCCTGTTGTGCTCTCACTTCCCAAGGAAAAAGAAAACACTCTACACATTTAAAGAGTCATTCATCATAATGCCATGAGCCACACATGGGATCCCACATAGTTTAATGTTTGACCCCAGCAAACGATCCCCTCCCAGGCATGTAATCTGTACAGCTAACAAACTGTCCAGGTAGTATCAGCTCACCCATGACGAGTAATACCCTCTTAGCATACTTATCCAACCATGCTTGATCACCTCTAGGGGAGAGCGGGGTGAGTTGAGGCATTTGTTATACAATCAGCATCATTCTGTCAAGGGAAATGTGGTATTCTTACTAACAAAGACATCTACATATATCTCAGAATGTTGTCCCTGAAAATAATCAGAATTCATCTAAACATTACAATGTTGAAAACATAACTTTGTCGCTTGACACAACTTACCCCGGCCCGGGTATGGGGTAAATTGAGCAGCTTTGGGGTAAGTGGGTGCTGGTGTCCTGTGACAGTGGGTGCTGGTGCTGGTAGGTCAAAGTTAAATTCATGGAACGGGGGTGTAGAATATTGTGTATCTTTTAAATGTATGCCAACATTTACATATAGATCTCTGTTCAATATCACTTAGGCAGGGATGTTGATTTAATGTGCCAATTCATAGGCTAGTTCTCTGCATTTGAAGTTACTAAGTCCATGAGACTGGTCAGAAAGATTCTTGTTATGTTTAGCGAGCTCAGACTCCATGTCATCAGATAGGACCTTGTGTGTCTCTGCTACTCCATCATAGCCTCTCTTTCTCACTGGTACAAGTTGAAGTCGGAAGTTTACATACATTTAGGTTGGAGTCATTAAAACTCGTTTTTCAACCACTCCACAAATTTCTTGTTAACAAACTATAGTTTTGGCAAGTCGGTTAGGACATCTACGTTGTGCACTACAAGTAATTTTTCCAACAAATGTTTACAGACAGATTATTTCACTTATAATTCACTGTATCACAATTCCAGTGGGTCAGAAGTTTACGTACATTAAGTTGACCATACCTTTAAACAGTTTGGAAAATTCCAGAAAATTATGTCATGGCTTTAGAAGCTTCTGATAAATTATGTCAATTAGCCTGAGTCAATTGGAGGTATACCTGTGGATGTATTTCAAGTCCTACCTTCAAACTCAGTGCCTCTTTGCTTGACATCATGGGGAAATCAAAATAAATCAGCCAAGATCTCAGAAGAAAATATTGTAGACCTCCACAAGTCTGGTTCATCCTTGGGAGCAATTTCCAAATGACTGAAGGTACCACGTTCATCTGTACAAACAATAGTACGCAGGTATAAACACCATTGGACCACTCAGCCATCATACCGCTCAGGAAGGAGACGCATTCTGTCTCCTAGAGATGAACGTACTTTGGTGCGAAAGTGCAAATCAATCTCAGAACAACAGCAAAGGACCTTGTGAAGATGCTGGAGGAAACAGGTACAAAAGTATCTCTAACCACAATAAAACAATACCTATTTCGACATAACCTGAAAGGCCGCTCAGCAAGGAAGAAGCCACTGCTCCAAAACCACCATAAAAAAGCCAGACTACGGTTTGCAACTGCACATGGGGACAAAGATCGTACTTTTTGGAGAAATGTCCTCTGGTCTGATGACACAAAAATAGAACTGTTTGGCCATTATGACCATTGTTATGTTTGGAGTAAAAAGGGGGAGGTTTGCAAGCCGAAGAACACCATCCCAACCGTGAAGCAAAGGGATGGCAGCATCATGTTGTGGGGGTGCTTTGCTGCAGGAGGGACTGGTGCATTTCACAAAATAGATGACATCATGAGGCAGGATAACGTTGTGGAAATATTGAAGCAACATCTCAAGACATCAGTAAGGAAGTTGAAGCTTGGTCGCAAATGGTCTTCCAAAAATGGACAATGACCCCAAGCATACTTCGAAGTTGTGGCAAATGGCTTAAGGACAACAAAGTCAAGGTATTGGAGTGGCTTTCACAAAGCCCGACCACCATCCTATAGAACATTTGTGGGCAGAACTGAAAAAGCATGTGCAAGCAAGGAGGCCTACAAACCTGACTCAGTTACACCAGCTCTGTCAGGAGGAATGGGCCAAAATTCACCCAACTTATTGTGGGAAGCTTGTGGAAGGCTACCGAAACATATGACACAAGATAAACAATTTAAAGGCAATGCTAACAAATACTAATTGAGTGTATGTAAACTTCTGATCCCCTGGGAATGTGATGAAAGAAATAAAAGCTGAAATAAATCATTCTCTCTACTATTATTCTGACATTTCACATTCTTAAAATAAAGTGGTGATCCTAACTGACCTAAGACAGGGATTTTTCCTAAGATTAAATGTGAGGAATTGTGAAAAACTGAGTTTAAATGTATTTGGCTAAGGTGTATGTAAACTTCCGACTTCAACTGTACATTCTTTTTCATCAAATGACCTCTTCAGTGTCATTCAGTACATTTTTTCATCCCTTCTCTCACTTCCTTGGCTGCTCTCTCAAGAACTTCAAGGGGGGCTCCGTTTGTATCCACGGGGCATGATGATGTCTGGAGTTCATATGCATGGCACATTGCAAAAATACTGTGCGTAAAACAGACATAATTGCATCATCATTTGTATGGGGTAAGTTGACATTTTGACTATATTAGCCCAAACAGCTACAAGGATGCAATTTCATGCTAAGTTTAGGACCTCATTGTGTAGCTTATAGAAATCCCAACTGATGTATAAAACAATCTTAACACTATTTACTTTGGTCTAGATACAAGCGTCATAAAACCAATAACGCAATAAATGAATTTGACTTGCTTACCACTTTTTTCCATGTGGTATCTTCCTTCACAGACCTCTTCCTAAATATTTAGTCACATGATTCATTTTGTGTATTGTTTCCTAGAAATAAGGGGTGTCTCAACTAACCTTTTGGCTCAATTTACCAAACTCTACCCTACTGGTCCTGTGTGGCTCAGTCTGTAGTGCATGGCACTTGCAATAGCAAATGCTGTGGGTTCAATTCCTGCTAGGGCCACCCACATGTAAAAAGAATGACTAAATTTATTTTCAATAGACATGCCTGCAAAATGGCGTATTATACAGTATATTATAACACCTACCACTATTAACACGAGTAAACATTCAACTTCCTTGGCCTCTATGAGCTAACCAAGTATCCACATCATAATGATATCTGAGTGGGATGAAAGCACTACCCTCACCCTGCACCTTACCACAACATGGGCTGTCCTTGACCTCATGTCAACTGGAGGTCAGTGACAAAAGGTAATATCCTGCCGTGACCGTTCAGCCATGATGTATGATGACCGTGTCATCATACACACGCATGTCATAAATCAGGATACAGTCTATCCTCAGCGCGCATGTCGAGATGCACATCCGTTTCATAAGTCTGATGTGACGTGATACACACGCATGTGATGGAGGTGATCAGTGACGAGGGGTAGAGAGAGACCCTGACTTGTCCGTTTGGTATTGCCTGTCCCCCGTCGGTCCTGGACTGACATCATTTAACTACGGTTTAACCTCTTAACTTTCAACCTCACTCTTAATCAACGTCTGCTTACCACTAGATCCCACTAGTCCCTTCAGGTTAGAATGGTGTGATAAAGGACCTCCCGAGTGGCGCAGCAGTCTAAGGCAGTGCTCGCTGTGCCACTAGAGATTCTGGGTTCGAGTCCAGGCTCTGTCGCAGCTGGCCGTGACCAGGAGACCCACGGGGCGGCGCACAACTGGCCCAGCGTCGTCCGGGTTAGGGGAACGCTTGGTTGGCAGGGATGTACTTGTTCCATCGTGCACGAACGATTCCTGTGGTGGACTGGGCGCAGTGCATGCTGACACGGTCGCCAGGTGCACAGTGTTTCCTCTGACCCATTGGTGCGGCTGGTTTCCAGGTTAAGTGGCCATTGTGTCAAGAAGCAGTGCAATCTTGGTTGTGTTTCGGAGGATGTACGCCTCTCCAGAGTCCGTACAGGAGTTGCAGCGATGAGGCAAGACTGTAACTACCAATTGGATACCACGGAAAAGGGCTCAAAGTAACAACAAAAAAATGATTTTTGGGGGGGTGAGATAAGATCTGCTACAGTTGAATGTCTTCTGTTTCTCAAACATACAGTTACTTCATAGTACGAGTATTTAAACATTATTTATCTTGTTTGATGTTGATACAGGGTCTTGATTCATTGATCTTTTCATTGATCGTTCTGGATGGGTAGCTGGTGATTTAATTGATTGATTACATACGACACCTAGCCAATCAAATCCAATACTCCTAATTTCCACATCTAATTCATCGTAACTTTATTGGCTGTTTAGCTACTCAGACCTCAATCACTCACATTGTATATCGAACCAAAAATTAAAATCATTTATATAATTTCTTTTAATGTGCTAGTTAGCGTTGAAACTGCTTTTTAACAAAGTGTTGTTGTTTTTTTCCCACCTCAGTTTTACATACTGAACCTTGACCCTACATTACTACTCCTGGTAATGATGATGAGATCTGCTAATTGCCATGTCTGCCTTCGTAGTGGGCGGATGGTGGTGTTCCTGCCAGCAGTGTTCTGTCCCTGGGGTCCCAGGGAGCAGCCATGTGGCAGAGCCCCTGGGAAGGGTCTCCAGCCGGTCTCCTGTCATTTCCCACCAGTCTGACTTTGGCTCCAGTCATCCACAGATAAGCAGGGAGGAGCTGCGCAGCCCTCGCCCAGAGAGGGGACCTGTAGAGGGGATAGGAGAAGGGAGAAGCATGGTATAGGTGAATGTGTTTATGGGTTCATGTGAATGTCACCCCTAACTGTGTATGGATTCATGTGAGGTATTGCTATAAAGATAAGGGTGTGCGGTTCAAATAAAAGCCATTTGATTAACTGTTCAGCAGTCTTATGGCTTGGGGGGTAGAAGCTGTTAAGGAGCCTTTTGGACCTAGACTCCGGTGCAACGCAAGCTACAAGACTTCATGTTAGATGTAGCTGTTGTAGTTATTTGGATGCATGGTGCATCATAAAGTATACAGGAACTTGTAGAGACTGAGATTCAGTCAAACTTCAAAACTAATTACGTGTTACTTTTTCTAGCCACAAACCCCTAATTGACATCAACAGGACATCGATTTAGCTTAACGAGGAAGGAATGATAAAAGCTCACACCTTCAAAACAAGACTTCATCAGAGGACCATGCCAAGGACATGCTCAAACACTAACCTCTTATATTGTTTAGGCTGTGAAGATGAAACTGTGTTCACAGCGCAATCATACAACGATTGGTCTTTGACTATAACAGCCAGAAACAAAATACCCTGTGGCTAATGCAACAAAGCTATATGGATGCGTTCACACAATTCCGATATTATTACACTACTAAACCCCACCTCTTTCAGGAATACCTAGGATAGGATAAAGTAATCCTTCTCACCCCCCCCCCCCCTTAAAAGATTTAGATGCACTATTGTAAAGTGGCTGTTCCACTGGATGTCTTAAGGTGAACGCACCAATTTGTAAGTCGCTCTGGATAAGAGCGTCTGCTAAATGACTTAAATGTAAATGTAATTGGTCTATTGACCAATCACATCAGATCTTTCACATCAGCTCTTTTTCAGACCTGATCTGATTGGTCAAAAGACCAATTAGGGGAAGAAAAAAAAAAAGAATTGGGCTGCCTGTGTAAATGCAGCCATCGAGATATCTGCTATCCTAATGAGAAACACTAGGAAAATGACTGAGTCAGACACAAATTAATTGTTAGTTTTCTGATGAGGCCCTGTGCTCATTTGGCCAGGAGACAGTGGCAGGCAGGCTCCACGTTGCGTGTCTGGCAAGGTACAAACAAACAAGACCCTACGTCAACCACACAGACTCATTGGAAATTTCAAGATTAGCTGTCAAAGTATTTTTGTTGGTGGAAGAAGTTTAAATGGTTAAGCCCAGTACAGATAAAACAACAAACATCACACAGAGGCTTGTAGATTATTACACCTTGACAACAATGGCGGTCAGTGCCGTTTAAAACGAGGGAGAATGTTTATTTTTTTATGAGCATGGTCTTATTTCTATTATAGCATATTGGATGACTGTCACTCATATTCCATTCACCCAGCCCAATGTAACATTGATATTTTCCCTATACCCGTCATGAGGTTGCTACAACCTAGCCTATGAATGTAAATTTACAACGTAGGTGCACAGGTAGAGAGAATTTTGAGTAATCAAGGTGACAGACCTTGACACATTCAATAACGCCTTGCACCGTCTTGCCTGCATCTAGCTGATCTAGGGTGTAAATCACTAGTCCAACACATTTTGTGCGAGCCAGCTGTAGCTTATGCGTTCAGTACTAGATTCATTCTCTGATCCTTTGATTGGTGGGACAACATGTCAGTTCATGCTGCAAGAGCTCAAATAGGTTGGAGGACATCCACCGGAAGTTGTCATAATTACTGTGTAAGTCTATGGAAGGGGGTGAGAACCACGAGCCTCCTGGGTTTTATATTGAAGTCAATGTATCCAGAAGAAGGCTACACCATGGTGCTACCCTACAGAGTGCTGTTGAGGCTACTGTAGACCTTCATTGCAAAACAGTGTGTTTTAATCAATTATTTGGTGACGTGAATAGAATATATTTAGTAGTTTCACTATTTTTATGAAATTCACTGAGGTGGATGGTCCTCCCCTTCCTCCTCTGAGGAGCCTCCACTGCTTGGCAATAACAGCTCTCTCCTCAATCATTACCTATCTATCCATCCATCATCTTCCTCTTATCCTGGAATGCATGGCTCTCTTTTCTCCCCTATACTTTTGTTCTTTTTCGTCTGAGAGTTGAATTCGCCATGCCTTGTAACATATCAAGGCAGGCTGTCAAAGAAGAACTCGACTGTGAGCTAAATATAGCGTCTCTCTCTCTGTCAAGGTTCAAGGCAGGCAGAGGTCCTGAGACAAGTTCAGACAGACAGACACGGGGAGGGTTAGAGATCCTATCTTCAGTTTCATTAACAGGTGTAGACAGAAGTCTGTCTGGTGGTTCATGATCCATGGACATAGACCGTCTAGATTTATTTCAGTCTTTCATTAGGATAGGCTTTTTTAATGATGGCATTGTACATGGTTTCATGATGAAATGAGAAAGGGCTAAGCTTGACCTGAGTTGAGCACTTTGTTGCATACCTTATTGGGATATGGAGAGTTAATTAACAAAGCATTTCCTTCCCTTGCGCTCTGATCCAACGGGGGTCGCTTTCAGGATGGCGTGACCTTCTGAACGTTGCAGATAAAACTGTCTTGTATAGAGCTGCCCTGATTGTATCCCTCCGATAGAACGTGACCTGGAAATCCAATGCCTGGAAGAGTATCACTTGGCAGCTCATCTGTCATGTCGGAAATCTACCGACACCCCAATTCCTAGCGGGATAGGATGGATCGCTGGTTTGAATCCCCGATCTGACTAGGTGAAATCTGTCAATGCGCCCTTGAGCAAGGCACTTAACCCTAGTTGCTCTGGATAAGAGAGTCTGCTAAATGACTAAATGTAAAACCGTAGGTCACCTCTAGTCTACAGCCTTCATGCCAATACCTCTCTCCCTCGTGTTTCCACTTGAGGGGCAGCAGCTGTGAGTGACTCCAAGTCAAGTAACATATGAAGGACTGGTGAAAAAGTACAAATAAGACATTCAATTCAAGAGACACATTTGAGTCACCATGGAATTCTGAAAGAATGTCAGCCAAAATATTACTTTTGGCTCAACTTTTTCAAAACATTTTGGAAAATTCTGCAATACTTCCCTAATAGGAGAATACCAACTTATCCTTGGTTGACTAATGAAAAAGAAAAACAGAAAGGGGAAAGCAAGAACATCTACAAATACCTGGTTTCTTCCTAGGTTCCTGCTTTACAAGGAGCCACTGTGCATCTGCATGTCTTGCTCTTTGATGTTTTAGGATGGGTATCTGTAAAGCACTTTGTGACAACTTCTGGTGTAAAATACATTTTATTGATTGATTGAATGCTTTAGCCATTCACGTCTGTACAAAAATTATCTGTCAACACATCCGTCTTGTATCAGTTCGAGGCTGGATCTTACTCTAAAGACCGTAAGCATTCACCCTGGTGTCCATCCCAGTGACAGACTCACCTGCTGGGGTGTGGATACTTCTGGATTCATCATGCATCCTAATCCCCCTTCCACAGGACAGGAGGGTATGGTAGGGAGGGCATAGGCCGGTGGTCAGGTAGTCCTGACATCCAGGTACCCTACTAGAGTTGAGATGAGGTAGTAGAGTGGTTCTTCAAAACCACTAACCTCCACTGGCATATATATATATATATATAGAAGACATTTAAATGATAGACACATTGTGTATGAACCTGTGGCTAATATCACACATCTGCACAGTGGGTCTACTGGACTTTGTATCCTTAGGTTAAGGCTGATGTAACGTGCTCCCTGGACTAAAATGATCCCCAGTTAATCATATATGGATGTCTGTAGCATCCATATAAGCAGACAGCCTCCTCGCCATGTGTGTCAGTCGGCAGAGAGGCCATGAGTCACCAGCACAACAGCAGTGTACTTCAGACAGCCAGGCAGTAACATGGACTTTCAGAGAAAGGGAGGGGAGATGAGGGGGAACGGAGAGGAGGGGACACCGTGTCACTGTGACCGCCACAGAAGATCCAGGCTCGACACACACGTAGACATGTGTGAACACAACATACACACAGTTTACACCCTCGAAAGTACACACACACTTTTTTAAATACTCACAATCTATTAACTTGTACTATACACCATAAGAGGTGTGAAACAGTGCTTCTGTGGTTACATAGATAGAAACACACACACACACACACACACACAAAGAAACTGGGATCACACACACGTAAACACACACCCACATGCACAAACACACACTTTGTACATCAAACGCTTGAAAGTGAGCTATCAATACCAGTGAAAGAGTTAAGGAAGGCAGCACTCATCTCCACTGGAGCTCCCTTCATTTCAGCAGCTGCATCCATCTCTCCTTCAAAACAAAGTGAGGCAGGAGATACACACACACACACAATCTCTATGGTGTGTGTGTGTGTGTATTTTCAAGTACACTGAACAAAAATATAAAACGCAACAAGTGTTGGTCCTATGTTTCATGAGCTGAAATAAAAGATCCCAGAAAATGTGCACAAATCTGTTTATATCCCTGATAGTGAACATTTCTCATTTACCAAGATAATCCATCCACCTGACAGGTGTGACAGGTGTGGCATATCAAGAAGCTGATGGTCATTACACAGGTGCGCACCTTGTGTTGGGGACAATAAAAGGCCACTAAAATGAGCAGTTTTGTCGCACGACACAATGCCACAGATGTCTCAGGTTTTGAGGCAGCGTGCAATTGGCATGCTGACTGCAGGAATGTCCACCAGAGCTATTGCCAGAGAATGTAATGTTCATTTCTCTACCATAAGCCTCCTTCAATTGTTTAAGACAATTTGTCAGTATGTCCAAACGGTCTCACAACAGCAGACCACATGTAACCATCCAGCCCAGGACCTCCACATCCGGGCTGCTTCACCTGAGGGAAAACATCTCAGGTAAGTTTATCTGCATGCTCGTCGTCCAGGGTCTTGACCGGACTGCAGTTCGGCGTTATAACTGACTTCAGTGGGCAAATGGTCACTTTCAATGGCCACTTGCACGCTGGAAAAGTGTGCTCTTCACGGACGAATCCCGGAGTGCAGAGTGCCCCATGGTGGCAGTGGGGTTAAAGTATGGGCAGGCATGAGCTACGGACAACGAACACAATTGCATTTTACCGATGGCAATTTGAATTCACAGAGACGTGACCAGATCCTGGAGGTCCATTGCCGTTCCATTCATCCGCTGCCATCACCTCATGTTGTTTCAGCATGATAATGCAAGGCTCGATATCGCAAGGATCTGTACTCCAATGTCCCAGTTCTTCCATGGCCTGCATACTCACCAGACATGTCACCCATTGAGCATGTTTGGGATGCTCTGGATCGACGTGTTCCAGTGTCCGCCAATATCCAGCAGCTTCGCTCAGCCATTGAAGAGGAGTGGGACAACATACCCCAGGCCATAATCAACAGCCTGATTAACTCAATGCAAAGGAGAAGTGTTGAGCTGCATTAGGGAAATGGTGGTCACACCAGATACTGACTGGTTTTCTGATCTACGCCCCTACTTAAAAATAAAAATAAATTAAGGAATCAGTGACTAACAAGATGCATATCTGTATTCCCAGTCATGTGATATTAACAGATTAGGGCCTGATTAATTGATTTACATTTCCTGATTTCCTGATATGAACTGCACCTCAGTAAAATCTTTGACATTTTTGCTCAGTGCAATTCATTTGCAGGTAATAAAAGTAACACAAACATCTTGGTCAGAGCTCTCTCACATAGGAAAGTCAGGGGGGGAAAAAAAAATCACCCAAAATAACAGAAATTTAAAAAAAGGTGCTAAGTGGTAAGATCATGAAAAGAAACAGTTCAGTCGTGATAAAAGGCAAAAAACAGCTCCGGTTGCTTCGTTTGAAAAGGCGGCCTACACTGGGATAGAAGCGAGTGCGCCCGTGTGAATCGGAGGTGAAAGGCTTCACACTGTGCAAACATACGTAATCAGGGGTGACCTTTGTTGTAGTCTCGCCAAGGAGCAGCAGCAGTCTTTACAATTGCCTTTTACAGAAAATGATCCCTGGGAGGGACAAAGTGCCTTTGTTACCCCTGAGTTAAGGAGATCCATCTCTAACCTTTGTCCACGTCAACAGAAATAGAGATCAATCTCCCTAGCGTGTGTGTGTGTGTGTGTGTGTGCGTGCGTGTCCAGGGGTCCACATTCTGAGAAGGTTAATGGTTTTGAAATGAGGACAGATGTTATGTGTGGAACGTCTTGATTGGAGATAGCTTAGCGTGTGTTTGTTGGGACAGGTATAGACCACATTGCTTCTGGTACAAAAACAAATATGGGAGGGTCACAATTGATATCGAGCGCCCCCATCGTAGCAGGTTCTCCTCTCTCTCTCTGCCGAGAGGTCTTGAGGAATCGATGGGCACAATGGCATGCTGGGGGCGGGGGAGGGGCTATGAAGGTCAAACGTTGAAATCTGACATTTGATTGGCAGTCAGGGATCGTGCCCTGTGGGAAAGTTGAGCTCTGCCGTGAAAGAGAGGCGAGGAGAAAAGAGAGAGAGACGCTGGCACTAAAAGTAGAGAGAAAGATGCGCGCTGACACTGTTGATAGGAGGATGCAGAAAAAAGTGAAGGCATATGAAAGAGGGAAAGAGTGACACGAAGAGAGGAAGAAGACAGGATAATGGGAGGCAATGATGAAGGGACAAACAAGCAAACAGTATTATTTATAAAAAAGGTAAATGAATGAGGGATCAGGGGGAAAAGGAAATAGGTGGTCCACATCTGTGTTGCTCTCCCCTCCCATTACCTGTGCCTAAGTGAGAGGCCCGCTGCATCTGCTAGTTTGGATGGAGATCTGAGAGGAGAAAACGATCTCATTCACACAGCCCCGTTCTCATTATGACCAACATCTGCCATGAGATAGATGAGCTCTCAGAGAAGGAGATGAGAAATTAGTGGGTAGAGAGTGGATAGAGGAGTGCAGCTGCTCTCACTCAAACCTCCCTCCATCTGCTTTCTCTCACCGCAAACCCTCTGTCAATCAGAGAAAAGGAAGAGAGAGGGATGGAGGAAAAGGGAAGGGTACGATAGATTGAGAGAGATGGAGAAGGCAACAGGAGATGAGTGAGTGGAAAGGTAACAGATCAGAATAGAAAATATGCACAGAAGTCAATTTAAGATTAAAACACGGTGATCTGATTTCAGAAATTCAATTGCTATACAGCCTGTACTCATTTCAAATGCCAGGGCTTTGTATTTCAACTACTCAATGTATTTAGTCACTGTCGAATGAGCCCGCATCCGACTGAATGTCAGACTAGATTCAGAAAGGAACCGCTAAGGTTCATTCACTCGCCTCAATAAACGCGGTACGCTACCTGCTATGCTTCCTTGCATTGTCACACAATGCATCAAAGCCAACACTAAACTTCCTCAGAACATTCAGAGAACTTCATCATTGACTATTTCAATATGTATGCGAGGCTTCTGTTGCCATATAGCCTACTGACATGCATAAGCATGCAATAAAATATGAACTTTGGCTGTTTCGCTATTGCATCTTGGCTCCGTACTTCAGAATTGACTAATTCACTGTCCACTAACTGGACTGGAAAGCCGATCTGCAGTGCAACCAACCTCCAGCGTCCCATGGGGTTGAGACACTGCTAGGTCTTACCAGACTACAGTACTTACCAGGCTGATGAGCCATAAGAAGAAGATGGAGGGCAAGGAGGCAGACAGACAGACAGACTGTTAGGTACGCAGAGACAGACAGACGGGCACAGACAGGGTTGAACATGAATCTTCTTCGAGACCAGATCATCAGATAAATGATGACAGAACCTTCAAATCAATCACTATGTAATCTGCAGGTTAACGTTATTCGTCATGAATCTTGTTCTGGAGGCAGCTCTACAGAGGTCACTAGCTGGCACAGCCACCAAGTCAGAAAAACTGGAGATTAAGCCTAACCACACTGCTTAACCCATATCCTAACCCTAACCTTAAATCAAGGCCAAAAAGCTATTTGATTTTTTACAATATAGCCCCAAAGGGAAATCATTCAGCTCTGTCTCCAGGACAAGACTCACGACGATAAACGTCAACTTGCATGTAATCTCCCCCGGCATCCATCCTGAGCATCAATCATTACGAACCACACCAGAGACTCTACACCCCCACCATAACCCCATGAGCTTCCTCCCCAGTCAACCAGGGGTGCCAACCTTAATCCCTTACCTGTTCAATAATTCCCTCTCTACTGCACCAACAGGGACCCCCAGCTCCAGACCAAGCCCCCACAATACACTGGGATGTGGCAGATCTGAGAAGAGACCCTGTAAAGGGGCTGGTTTGCCCCTCACCCCACCCCTCTCCACGACAGCCACACTCCCCAACCCACCCCCCTCCATGACAGATCAATGGTCTGTGTGTGGCTATGCCGTTGGTTTTAATTGAGACTTCCAAAGGGCTGCATGGAGGCCAGGTGAGTTTAATGAGCTAGGGGTCGTGTTTCATCCTGACCTTTGAGGCGGTGCACTGTGGGTGGCCATCCTCTCATCTCCCTCTTTACCCAGAGGCCTCTCTACCGTAGGTTTATGTAAAAAGTCAACAGTATGGTACATCCTTACTCTGCTCTTCTGAAGGTCCGAGAAGGTTGGATACATACATTCCTGTAGGTAAGGTTGGATACAGTTGATCTAGATGAAACATATTTCTCTAAAGCATTTCAGGAGTTAGCATGAGCAATTAGCAGCATGACAAACAGAATGTGCCCTTTTAAATAGCTTCCTCTCCTGGCCTGCTTCAGGACCACAGATCTGATAGGACAGGTTAAAGCTACGCTGCTATACGCTATGGAAGCCCCTGAGAAGCTCCGCTTGTTTTTCTACTAATTTAATTGGCCTGAAGATGCAAGGGAAGTGTGTGTGTGTGTGTGTGTGTGTGTGTGTGTGTGTGTGTGTTTGCGTGCGTGCGTGCGCGCCCGTCTCTTCGCCAGTCCTCGGGGATAGCACTTCACCTTGTCTAAACTCCACCGTCGACATTTGAACTAATGCGAACTGGCAGCTTCTCCCTAAGCCATTTGGCCAGGTTCGACAGCCCCATAAGCAAGCTCACTTTTGAAAGCTGAAGAGAAACTACTCTGTTGATGAGGTAGCGGCAATGTCTCTACGAGGAGAAATAAGAAGACAACCAAACCTGTAATGGAATGTATCCAAGCAAGATCAAATAGACCAATAATGACAAAGAAATACTTCACTGGAATCCTCAAAAGTATCATCTGCTTTAATGTTGTACCTTTACAAATCAATGAACTTAAAACGTTAGGCAAGTGGCTCTTCATTGGCAGGCTCAACTAAAGATGTGGCGGAGCCTAGTGGTGGGGAGGTGGTACAACTCAAAAGGGCAAAGGTCAAAACCATAGTAAAGAAAAGCAAAGAGAAATTTAACATTGTCCATGTTCATGTTTAGCCAAAAAAATGAAAATTAGACACTCTTGGCCCCTTTGCCAGCATAGAATTCAATAAGGATACCCTCTCTTTAAAAGAAAACATTGAATTACCATTGTTTTCTTCTCAATCTCTTTACACAGTATATGGTAGTTCTTCCCTAACAGGTAAATACTGCTCTGTTAAAAAAAAAAACAGTGAAAAATTCATCAGAAGCAGAGAGTTGAAGGTTGGAGTGGTACTGTGTCTCACACAGCGACAGAGACACTGTCATATACGGTCACATTTTGGAGGGAAAAAGCCACATGCTCTGCAAATGTCATCCCCACGCCACCGCTAAAGGCCTCGCTATGGGGGGTGCCTCCGCGTTTGAGCAGGTCACCCCATCCCGGGGGTTACCGCGGTAACATCAAAGCCAGTATTATTCGCTCCAGAGTTGTCTCTTTCCTTGTGGAGGAAGCCCCCCACCCCAAAAAAAGCATCTCAATCGGATGAAAATAAAGAGGGAGCGTGTGTGTGTGTGGGTAGACTGAAAACGAGAGAGAGGGGCGAGGAGAAGAGAAATGAAGAATAAACAGCTCGCCCTGAGAACAGTAAAGAATTCACAGAGTGTGGAGACCGAGAGCCATAAGGTTGGAGGAGCACTGGGAGAGAAAAGGTGCGGCGTGGTCTACTGTGGTCTAATGAACTGGTTGGCAACTGTGTGTGCGTGAGTGCGTGTAACTTGTTTTCCTGGACAGGTTCCCAGATCTTCAACTCTGTTCCTGTTTAGTAATGGGTACAGGAGGTAGAGACAGGATGAGAGGGGAGGCAGTGTGTGTGTCTTCACTAGGCATCATGCTGTGGTTACAGAGCAACACTAGAGGAGTGTGCTGTAACATTCAGCTTCTCTAATACTGGGAGAAAACACTGACTGGTGGAGCAGAGTCTGACTGACTTGCCAGACGAACACACCGCTAATACACCTGTCATGGCAATAGGCAGTCTGGTCTCTAGAACAGAATTGGAACTAGAGTGACATCTTGACGAGAGGGTGAAGAACACACGACAGAGAGCGAGAGAGAGAGAGAGAGAGACAGACAGAGAGAGGCTGTGTACGTGAGTGTCTGTGTGTTTTCAGTCAGAAGTACATCTCTTGGAAGATGTTCTGTCCCATCTCGATGTAGGCCTCTTTCTCCTGAGAGCTCATCTTCTCCACTAGCTCTGGCCTCTGGCTCACCTCCCGATAGGAGAACGACCGCCCCCCCACCATCACCATGGACTCATCGGCCCCCACCTCCTCAAACTCGTCATCATCCTCCTCCTCCTCCATCTCCATGCCCGTCGGCCGCCGCTGGGCCGCTGCCACAGGCGGCGGAGCCGTGGGAGAGTCCTCGTCTGATTCGCTGGTGTCACTCTCCGAGTCGCTGCCCCTGGCTGCCGCTATGGCTCCGCCTCCTGCCGCTACGGCTCCACCTCCTGCCGGCCCGGCACCGCTCCTCTTCTCATGGATGAGCAGGGCGCGCATCACTTCCTCGTTCTCATCCGATTGGCCGCCGCCGAGCCCGACCACGCCCACCTGGGCTCCTCCCGCGTCGTCTCCGGCTGCAGAGAGAACATCACAAGTCAATCAGAAACGGCTGATAATAAATCATTAGAAAAACAACAGTACATATGGCTATGCAAATACAAGCAAACTAAAAGACTAGATGTGCAAATTCATCACAGAGATTAAATGTCTTCTTTTAAAGTGACTCGGTCCAATGGTCAAGGAGGTCATTACAAAGACAAATGCCTCCAATAAAGGACTGAAAGGTCATGAATCAGACAGGTTTTTCTTAAAGGGATAAGTGCAAGGTTTTATCTGTCTACTTCCCCAGAGTCCGATGAACTCATTAATACCATTTGAATGTCTCTGCATCCAGTATGGAGGAAGTTACGAGGTAGATTCGCGAGCCAATGAAAATGGTATCCATGAGATCTGACTCTGGGTAAGTAGATAAAGGGCTTCAATGCCAAAATCCTGCACTCGGCCTTTAATGAGCAGTCTAACCTCAGCCACACACACACACACACACACACACACACACACACACAGATTACTCCCATTCAGACATCAGCCTTTAGTGGGAGATGGTAAAAAAATGTAAGGCCTTAACAGAGGACACTGAGCGACTTCCGTGCCAACCGAAATTGTATTCACATTTCATAATTTTGAATTTGTATTAGGATATAGAATTAGTTTTTTTATTTGAAAATTGTAACGTTGAATTCATAAATCAAAGTTGTATTCAATGATTTAATTGAATATTCAAGTTCAATATGTACATATTCAGTTTCAATACAGGGATAAGTGCAGCGAGTTCCCGTAAAAGGACGACACTCTGCTGCTTGCTTAACGAGTACCGCTTTCCCCTGATTCAGCTCATCCAGAGACTCCAACTCGGAACCTTTGCCTCGCGAACACACATGACCGCTGACACCTGAAGCATTCCAGCCCACTCCGCTATTGAGAGAAAAAAGCCTTTCTCAAATTGCGCGAGGAGCAACGCTTCACGCTGATGAGTGAGTTTTAAAAAAAAAAGAGCTTCATCTGCTTCATTCACCCCCCCTTCAAAATCACTCCACAGTGACCCCGGCAGTTGATCCACAGCAACTGTAGGTCCAGTGGCACCGCTTTAAAAGAAGTCACGCTGCCTGCTTAGCGAGTTACGCTTCCCCTGATCCAGCTCATAGAGACTCAAACACGGGTCTTAACACGAACCCATCGTGCTATTTAGAAAAGAAAAGAGGCCTTCTACAATTGCGCAAGGGGCTACACTTCAGTCTGTGTGAGTGAGTGTTACATTTCCCCATCTGCTGCAACAACACAAGGCTTCGAAGATCCAGCAAAGTTACTCGCCTGGTTTGGTGATCCATGATTACGTGATGAGAACCTTGCCTGAGACCTGTTTAGACATTTTTTTTAAGCAGGGGCGGACTGGTTATCTGGCATTTCGAGCTAATGCCAGATGGGCTCGTCCATTTTAAACTTTGGTTTTTCTAGCTCAAAATGATCATTCTCTGGCTAATAATGGGGGCCTCTAGGAAAAGAATGGGCCATTGTGGGTGCCTCAGGGGAAAGAAGGGGCCGGTGTGTTAGAAATGCCAGGGACGATTTTCGGTCCTAGTCTGCACCTTATTTTCAAGTCCCCGGCAAGGGCAGCCTTTATAAGGTTAACGTGACTGACTGGGTTAAGACTGTGTTAGCCTGTTGAGCTAAAGCCCAGGCATCGGTCCCGTGTCTTGGACGGGTCTCTTTAAGGAGGAGGTCAAAGGGGAATGAAGTGTAACACAGGTGGTTCGGTGACCAGGCTCGTTTGAGAGAAACTTGTCTGAGACCTGAAAAGCGGCATTGTCTGGTGCACAAGAGACCTGGGTTAGAGCCCCATCAGTTAAACGAACACATCTGCAGCCAAGGTTGTCCATCATCAGCCTCCTCGCACCTGGTCCTGACCCCGCGAGCTTACATGAAGGGTTCGCTACAAGCGGGAATCAGTCAGGTAATAGCAAGACGACTCATCACATGGATGGCTCACCAATCCACCTTTCATTAAATGGGGTGCACAGAGCATTCCGTTTGCCACAGAAAGTGTTGTTGTTGTTGTTGTTGAGCGGTAAAGGCCTGATTTCGAACCCAGTCAGTTAGATTGGTGCCGTGATCTCGGAGTACGAGGTCAAAGGGGGTGTGAAATGTGAACCGAGGCAGGTTTCGATGAAACTTGCTGGAGACTTGCGTCAGCTTCCTGAACTCATCCCTGTGGGCTTTCTCCAAGTGGGCTAACACAGTATTGTGACATGCAGGAGACCCGGTTCGAACCCAGTCAGTCACAAGAGCAAGAGGAAACAGGGAGTGGAAAGACTATCCCTTAGAAGGGCTCTGACATGGCTATTTAGCTATATTCTGTTTGGGGTAGTCTTGCGGTTTGAGTGACGCTCCCTTCTAACGCGGCCTGTGATCATCATAAAGTGGAACAGAAGGCACGTCCACGCTCCAGAGTCTTAGCGTTCATAAGAGCTCGTGTCCACGCTCCAGAGTCAGAATCTTAGCATTCATAAGAGCTCGTAGCCAAATTGGTTCAAATGCTAGAGCCAAATTCCATGGGAAAGAAAATAAATTCAACATGCCACATTGGATTCAGAAACTGTTCTCCTCAGTCTTTCCTCTCTGGCAAAGTACCAGGATGTTGTCTCTGACATCTGAATCCATTGGGGAAGTTGAATACGAAACATTGATCAACTTGAAATGGCAGGTTTTCTAAACTTGATAGACAATGAATGCAATAGCTACCATATTGAAACTGAATATATACATATTGAATAATACATTGTGATATTCATTCAATTTCAAATCATGAAATAAGTTTGATTCATGAATTCAATGATCACAATTATGCATTACAAATGCAAAAATATTAAATTCAATATCCTAATACAAATGAAAACACTGTTGGCACTGAAGTCGCTTCAATAAACGATTTGGAGAACAAGTACACAGAGGAAAGCCTAGACAGACAAAGAGAGAGAGACACAGAGGAAAGCCTAGACAGACAAAGAGAGAGAGACACAGAGCAAAGCCTAGACAGACAAAGAGAGAGAGACACAAACAGACAAGACAGAGGGAGAGAGAGAGAAGCAGCAGAGTCTGTACTTGCGCCACAGCAGCACTCGGTAACTCACAGTTCTTGAGTGGGTCTGGCTCGCTGTACGTTCCTCCATGCACAGTGCTCTCCGTCAGCCACACGGGTCTCTCCCTGGGTGCCTTCCCCTCGCTGGCTTGCCGGCGCTGCTGCTGCTCCTCCTGCTCCCCCATGCTGATCTCCACATTCTGGGTGTACAGGTCGGCGTAGGACGAGCCCTTGGTGGACCAGGCCTCGCGGTGGGGACCGCCGGCAGCTGCACCCGCTGCCGCCGCCGCACGGTCCCGGCTACAGGGCGGGACAGAGAGGAGAGAGCGCGACAACTTAGCACCGTCGCACGGGACAGTAGTTCACGGTGTGATCTGTTCATGAGAAGCCCGAGAGCCGTAAACGACATTGCATTCCACTAATAGCAGACACAGGGACTTCCTCGGTGAATAAGTCACAGATTGCAGGTTAAGCAGAGATGTCACAGGTCAGTTTACAGGAGAGCCACATGTTTAGGAAGTTGGGCCAACTTTTTGCATTTTAAATACCGTTCTAATTCTAGACATTGTGACATAGCATTCTTTAAATACCGCCCATGTAATGTTAATGTGGTGATGACATGGCTGCCATAGAACATTGTAGTGTCATGTAAAATGTATCATAAAGGCAGAAACCTCAATGTCCTAACTAAATATAACGCTCTGGTGTACAGGACTAGCCGAGCGGTGACAGGAACACATTTACAGCAGGACTCGGGAAAAAAACGTGAACACTGATTGGATGTTGGAGGTGAAAAGGGGTGGGGGCCGACCTCTGTTTGAGGGCGGGGATCTCGGCAGGTTCGGGCTCCAGCAGGTCGTTTGATAGGTGGACGTCCTCGGTCTCACGCAGCAGCACGTATATGGGCTCGATTTGTTCGTTGAAACGGGCCACCAGGGTCCTGGCATCCTTCTTGGGCACCGCAGACTCGTCCTCCTCTACCTCCGTCTGACAGAACGTACAGCGAAACGTCCCTGAGAGATAGAGAGATAGGGAGGAGAGAGAGATAGAGAGCGATAGGGAGGAGATAGAGAGAGGAGAGAGAGGGAGAGAGAGTGCAGCATGAGTTCTAGGTCTCCAGGGCTGGTGCAGTTTAAGGCTTGCATGAACATGGTTGATGAATAATGCATGGCGGCGGTGGTGGTGTAGCTCCAGAGAACAGATAAAAAACTTGAAAATGTGCATTTCTCTTGCGCTCTCCCTCCCCATTTCTCACCCCCGCTGGCTAGCTGATTACACACACACACCCTCCCCCCCACCCCTACCACGGAAAAAAACGAAGGCAACCTACGGTAGCTTAGTAGGTATCGAACGCCGTTTTGGTCAGTACTCGTCATCTGATGCGTCAAATAAGAGTAATTGACCAATCTGGACTTGAATAGCACTGCACTTCACTTAATAATTGAACACGTACATAATTTTTCTACGAAGTGATTACACTACCACTCGTAAATCATATATCACAGAGATTTCACTGGTATATTTGCGATTATAAACTGGGTGGTTCGAGCACTGAATGCTGATTGGCTGACAGCCGTGGTACATCAGAACGTATACCAGTAAAAATAAAAAAAATGTTTTGTCATACATTGGTAACCAGTTTATAATAGCAATAAGGCACCTTGGGGGTTTGTGGTATATGGCCAATATACCACGGCTAAGGGCTGTATCCAGGCACTCCGTGTTGCTTAAGAACAGCCCTTAGCCGTGGGTATATTGGCCATATACCACACCTCCTAAGGCCTTATTGCTTAAGTGTGACGCTGGTAAAGTTGGTTGGGTTAGACGGTTCAGACCACAGGCAGGAGCAATGCAGTGACGGAGCAGATAGACCAGAAAAATGAACACGGATGTGGAGGTGTCTGTCTGTCTCGTTCCTCTATAGTTACTCAATCCCCCTGGAGGAGACCGGCTGTGTGACGGAAACCCACCCGAGTGTGTGTCATCATACACAGACTTCTCCCCTCTGGTCCTCTGAGGGGGACAGTTACAGTATCTCATCCCACACACCATGGGAGACCCAATGTGGCCCATGGAACGCACAAACAAACACACAGATACACACATGCAGTCATTTACGCCATCAAACAAACACGGTGCCCCCTGCTAAGAGGTCTTGATTAGAGCATTGGAACATGATGGACACACACACACACACGTTCATTTTTGTCAGCTATATTACATGTCTTTTTCTCTTATATACAGAACAAAAATATAAATGCAACATGTAAAGTGTTGGTCCCATGATTCATGAGCTGAAATAAAAGATCCCAGAAATGTTCCATACACACAAAAAGCTTATTTCTCTCCAATTTTGTGCATAAATGTGTTTACATCCCCATTAGTGAGCATTTCTCCTTTGCCAAGATAATCCATCCACCTGACATAAGCAATGGACAACAAACAAAAATAGAATTTTATCGATGGTTATTTGAATGCACAGAGACACCGTGATGAGATCCTGAGGCCCATTGTCGTTCCATTCATCCGCTGCCATCACCTCATGTTTCAGCGTGATAATGGACAGTCCCATGTCGCAAGGATCTGTACACAGTTCCTGGAAGCTGGAAATGTCCCAGTTCTTCCATAGCCTGCGTACTCAGACAGATCACCCATTGAGCATGTTTTGGGATGCTCTAGATCAGGCCTGGGCAATTCCAGTTTTCGGGGGGTTGATTGGTGTCACACACTCCCCCCCCCCATCCCTAGCAAACACAGCTGGGTTGATTGGTAGTCACACTCCCCCCCCCCCCCCCCCATCCCTAGCAAACACAGCTGGGTTGATTGGTAGTCACACTCCCCCCCCCATCCCTAGCAAACACAGCTGATTTAAACTAATTGCATTCTAAACTGAAGATCATGATTAGTTGATTATTGGAGTCAGGTGTGTTAGCTGGGACTGAGGCAAAAGTGTGACACCAAATCAGGGCCCCGAGGACTGGAGTTACCCAGGCCTGCTCTAGATCGACGTGTACGACAGCGTGTTTCAGTTCCCGCCAATATAAAGCAACTTCGCACAGCCACCGTAGAGGAGCGGGAGAACATTCCACAATCAACAGCCTGATCAACTCTATGAGGAAGGAGATGTGTCACGCTGCATGAGGCAAACGGTGGTCACACCAGATACTGACTGGCTTTCTTATCCACCTTTTAATAAAAGGTATATGTGTAGATTAGGATCTAATTTATTTATTTAAATTGACTGAATCATTTATATGAACTAAATCTTTGACATTTTTGACGGTTGCGTTGATATTTTTGTTCAGTGTATTTCATATTATTTACCTCTAACTAGCCTGGTTCAACTAGACCTACTATCGCTTCATATAGCTGACACATTGCTATTGCGGCATATTGTGACCAACGCCAGCCATGATTTACCATGTTGGCTACAGGTGAAACAGTTTAGGTCTACGGCTCTTTTCTCCCAATCACAACCCTGGGATGCGGTAGAGAAGTTATTCCCTTAAAAAAAGGGGGATAATCTGAGTTTGACAACACTGCCCGAAATATTACTGTGCTTCTAATATCAAGCAATTGCTAATAGCATAAATATTTTCCCACATCGGGGAGAAAAGAAAATGCACTCGCATTTGCCGACCACGAGAGCGGCAACACAGATGAATAACAGCGCACAAAAAATAAATAATCTGATGTGAACAAAACAAAATAGCCTAGCGACATGAAAGTACAAGAGAGTATACATCATTTTCTTTTGAGGTTAGTTACAATCGAAGTGTCCTGGCTCACTGGCTACGCATCAGTTCAAAACTGAGCCATCTCCTCCATAGGCTATTTTCAGTCCCTTCGATGGGAGCGGCACCCGCATGACTACAGACCCTCAACCACCCGCCCTGTGTGTGTGTGTGTGTGTCTCTCAAATTAACGCCTGTCAACAGTTTGAAAGATCCACTGGCTCATCGCCAACAACTCAAAATAACAAGAAACAAAAATCACACAGTCCGTTTCGGTCTGCTTTTCCTGTTTCCAATGTGACAGACTAAAATAAGGAAAAAATTAAAATCTGACAAACGAAGATAAGAAAAATAGCTACGGGTGAAATCATAGCAATTTTGTCCCTTGACAGGGGAATGTATCGACAAGCAAGAAGAGTGTGATATCTCTCTCTCTGTGTGTGCGTCTGGCCACCACAATGCACAGGAGCTAGTACCGGCTGCACCAGGTGAACAGAGAGGACCAACAGCCGATTCACACTGTGTGTGTGTGTGACAGAAAATGGCCTCCGGCTTTCTGATTGGTGACAAGGTGGAAAGTGAGGGCACGCTTGTCGAGAGTGACACCTCTCCACAGAGGAATAGCGACTGACATGGACTGAGGTGTCATTACCGCCGCAGGAGAGAGGGAGGTGACATGACTCAACTCTGGCTGACGAACTGAAGAACAAAATACTCCCTGCAACAAGAAAATCTATATTGAAAAGCTTAAAATAACTCCTTAGCACAAACTGCAATGAGGAAAAGTCAGATACCACAGATGAGCCTTCAAAAGCCAGCCAGACAGTTATAGAAAATAGAGTGGTACAACACTGCCCAGTGGACCCCCAAACGTTTCACAAGTTTGTTGTAGCCCTGAACTAGCTAATTCATTTACCTAATCGAGGGCTTGATAATTCATTTAAAAGTAGAAACAGATGTACTAGTTCAAATACATGGAACCTCCCCATTAATGCCAAGGACAATGGGGGGAGCTCAGACCCATACAGCGAGAGCAAGCCTCAGAGGGAGCCCATGCTAGTCTGTAACAGAAGGGAGACGAGAGATCAGCGAGAGAGACCTGAGAGAAACCAGACAGAGATCGTAGCGAGAGACCAGAGAGAGAGAGAGACCACCGTAAAGACCAGAGAGAGAGAGAGAGAGAGACCAGGGAGAGACCAAAGAGAGAGAGAGAGACCAGAGAGAGAGACCAGAGCGAGAGACCAGAGAGAGAGCAAAGAGAGAGAGAGACCAGAGAGAGAGAGAGACCAGAGAGAGACCAGAGAGAGAGAGAGACCAGAGAGAGAGAGACCACCGTAAAGACCAGCGAGTGAGAGACTAGAGAGAGACTACCGTAGAGACCAGAGAGAGACCACCGTAGAGACCAGAGAGAGACCAAAGAGAGAGCGAGTGAGACCAGACAGAGACCATATAGAAAGAGAGACTGTAGAGACCATAGAGAGAGAGCAGAGAAAGACCAGAGAGACACACCAGAGAGAGCAAGACCAGAGAGAGAGAGACCAGAGTGTGAGAGAGACCACAGAGTGAGAGACCAGAGAATGAGACAAGAGAGAGACCAGAGACAGACCACCGTAGAGACCAGAGAGAGACCACCGTAGAGACCAGAGCGAGACCAAAGAGAGAGAGACACCATAGACAGAGACCATATAGAAAGAGAGAGACTGTAGAGCCCATAGAGAGAGAGCAGAGAAAGACCAGAGTGAGCCCATAGAGACAGAAAACAGACATATAGAGAGAGTAGAGGTCGACCAATTAATTAGGGCTGATTTCAAGTTTATAACAATCGGTAATCTGCCTTTTTGGACACCGATTATGGACGATTACATTGCAATCCACGAGGAGACTGCGTGGCAGGCTGACCACCTGTTACGCGAATGCAGCATCAAAAGGACCTTGTGGCTGCAAGGAGCCAAGAAGGTAAGTTGCTAGCTAGCATTAAATTTAACTTATAAAAAACAATCAATCTTCACATAATCACTAGTTAACTACACATGGTTGATGATATTACTAGTTTAACTAGCTTGTCCTGCGTTGCATATAATCAAAGTGGTGCCTGTTAATTTATCAACGAATCACAGCCTACTTCAACTTCGCCAAACGCGCAATTAATTAACAAAAGCACATGCGTGGGAAAAAAAGCCCAATCGTTGCAATAATGTACCTAACCATAAACATCAATGCCTTTCTTAAAATCAATACACAAGTATATCTTTTTAAACCTCCATATATAGTTCAAAGAAACTTATGTTAGCAGGCAATAGGGAAATTGTGTCACTTCTCTTGCATTCAGTGCTAGCAGACTAGGAGTCAGGGTATATGCAGCAGTTTGGGCCGCCTGGCTCGTTGCGAACTGTTGAAAGGCCATTTATTCCTAACAAAAACCGTAATTAATTTGCCAGAATTGTACATAATTATGACATAACATTGAAGATTGTGCAATGTAACAGCAATATTTAGACTTAGTGTTGCTACCAGTTAGATAAAATACAGAACGGTTCCGTATTACACCGTTGTGCGTTTGAAATTATAGTTTCCGGATTTGACCATATTAATGACCAAAGGCTCGTATTTCTATGGGTTTATTATATTATTAAGTCTAGGATTTGATATTTGATAGAGCAGTCTGACAGTGGTGGTAGGCAGCATCAGGCTCGTAAGCATTCATTCAAACAGCAGCTCGTAGCAATACTTGATTCACAGTGTTGTTTATGACTTCACGCCTATCAACTCCCGAGATTAGGCTGGCAATACTAAAATGCCAATAAGAACATCCAATAGTCAAAGGTATATGAAATATAAAATGGTATAGAGAGAAATAGTCCTATAAACACCTTACCTGGGAATATTGAAGACTCATGTTAAAAGGAACCACCAACTTTCATATGTTCTCATGTTCTGAGCAAGGAACTTAAATGTTAGCTTTATTACATGGCACATATTGCACTTTTACTTTCTTCTCCAACACTTTGTTTTTGCATTATTGAAACCAAATTGAACATGTTTGATTATTTATTTGGGACTAAATTGATTTTATTTATGTATTATAAAATAAAATAAGTGTTCATGCTTCATTCAGTATTGCTGTAATTGTCATTTATTACACACACACACACACACATATATATATATATTTTTGTTTTGTTTTTTTGTTTTAAGTATAATAGTTTTTTAAAGCCGTTTAAATCGGTATCGGCTTTTTTTGGGTCCTCCAATAATCGGTATTGAAAAATCATAAAATCGGTCAACCTCTAAGAGAGAGACCATAGAGACAGAAAACATAGAGAGACCATATAGAAAGAGAGAGACCACAGAGACCACAGAGAGAGAAAAAAACAGAAAGACCATAGAGAGAGAAAACAAAGACCATAGAGAGAGAAAAAAAAACAGAGAGAGACCAGAGAATTGAGGTTCGGGGGTCCAACCTGTTTTCACGATTATAAGCATTGGGAGAAAAATCTAATAGAAATTCTGCATAGAGAATTCCTCAGAATTATCCAACATATCAAAAGAAAGTACCAAATAATGCATGCCGAGCGGAACTCGGACCATTCCCTTTAATTGTAAATGTAAAGAAAAGGACACCAAAAAAGGGACACACAAAAAGAGACCCAAAGAGGAGTGTCTATGTGGTCACTGCATGACACGGGAGGAAGAGACAGAGATGCACTTTTTCCTTCACTATGAGGAAAAACTTCCAAATAAGATCATTTTTCAAGGAAATATCTCAATCAATTCCCAACTTTTGTGCATTTACTAACAACATAAAGCTGGGAATTATTCTGGGTGAGGGAGAAACAGCAAATATTACTGCCAGATATGTATATGATTGCCAGAGCCTGGGGGACATCCCATGACCATTCATTCCTTGAAGTATTTACATTGTATATAACTAACAAGAAATACATGGTGTAACCATCATCCATGTACATTTTTGTTGTTTATCTTTTAGCCATTTCTTTTAATTTAATTCAATGTGTCGACCAAAGATTACACAATACAACAGCTGTGTTCTACCTGTATACACGATCACACACCAAATATAGTATCAGTCAAAAGTCTGGACACACCTAATCATTGAAGGGTTTTTCTTTTGACTATTTTCTACATTGTAGAATAATCGTGAAGACATCAAAACAAAGAAATAACACAAATGGAATCATGTAGTAACCAAAAGAAACTGTTCAACAAAATCAAAATATATTTAATATACATTTGAGATTCTTCAAAGTAGCTACCCGTTGCCTTGATGACAGCTTTAGACACTCTTGGCATTCTCTCAACCAGCTTCGCCTGGAATGTTTTTCCAGCAGTCTTGAAGGAATTCCCACATTTGCTGAGCACTTGTTGGCTGCTTTTCCTTCACTCTGCGGTCCAACACCACCACACCTCCTCCTCCATGCTTCACGGTGGGAACAACACATGCAGAAATCTTCCGTTCACCTGTGAGACGTAGGGTCTCACAAAGACAATGGTTGGAACCAAAAAGCTTCAATTTGGACTAATCATTTCCTAATGTCCATTGCTCGTGTTTCTTGTCCCAAGTAAGTATCTCCCTCTTATTGGTGTCCTTTAGTAGTGGTTTCTTTGCAGCAATTCGACCATGAAGGTCTGATTCACACAGTCTCCACTGAACAGTTGATGTTGAGATGCGTCTTACTTGAACTCTGTGAAGCATTTATTTGGGCTGCAATTTCTGAGGCTGGTAACTAATGAACTTATCCTCTGCAGCAGAGGTAACTCTGGGTCTTCTTTTCCTGTGGCGTTCCTCATGAGAGACAGTTTCACCATAGCGCTTGATGATTTTTGCAACTTCACTTTCAAAGTTCTTGACATTTTCCGGATTGACTGATCTTCATGTCAGACCTTCATGTCTGTAATTTCTCTTTGCTTATTTGAGCCGTTCTTGCCATAATATAGTCTTGTTTTTTGTTTTTTTACCAAATAGGGCTATCATCTGTATACCACCCCTACCTTGTCTCAACACAACTGATTGGACTAAACATATTAAGAAGGAAAGAAATCCACAAATGAACTTAAGGCACACCTGTTAATTGAAATGCATTCCAGGTGACTACCTCATGAAGCTGGTTGAGAGAATACCAAGTGTGCACAAAGCTGTCATCAAGGCAAAGGGTGGCTACTTTATAAAATATATTTTTATTTGTTTAACACTTTTTTTGGTTACTACATGATTCCATGTGTTATTTCATAGTTTATGTCTTCACTATTATTCTACTCAAGTTCGTGGATTCAGCTATTTTCGCCACACCTGTTGCTGACAGGTGTATAAAATTGAGCACACAGCCATGCAATCTCCATAGACAAACATTGGCAGTAGAATGGCCTTACTGAAGAGCCCAGTGACTTCCAATGCGGCTCCGCCATAGTACGGCACCTTTCCAACAAGTCAGTTCTATACATTTCTGCCCTGCTACAGCTTCCCCGGTCAACTGTAAGTGCTGTTATTGTGAAGCGGAAACATCTAGGAGCAACAAAGGCTCAGCCCCAAGCTCAGGCCACGTCTATCCTCGGTTGCAACACTCACTACTGAGTTTCAAACTGCGTCTGGAAGCAACGTCAACACAAGAACTGTTCGTTGGGAGCTTCACGAAATGGGTTTCCATGGCCGAACAGCCGCACACAAGCCTAAGATCACCAGTCTACTGCCTCTTTATGTAATACATGTATCACTAGCCACTTTAACTATGCCACTTTGTTTACATACTCATCTCATATGTATATACTTGCCTATGCCGCTCTGTACCATCACTCATTCATATATCTTTATGTACATATTCTTTATTCTTTACATTTGTGTCTATAAGGTAGTAGTTTTGGAATTGTTAGCTAGATTTCTCATTGGTTATTACTGCATTGTCGGAACTAGAAGCACAAGCATTTCGCTACACTCGCATTAACATCTGCTAACCATGTGTATGTGACAAATAAAATTTGATTTGATCACTATGCGCAATGCCAAACGTCGGCTGGAGTGGTGTAAAGTTTGCCGCCATTGGACTCTGGAGCAGTTGAAACGCGTTCACTGGAGTGATTAATCACCCTTCACCATCTGGCAGTCCGGGGGACAAATCTGGGTTTGGCAGATGCCAGGAGAAACGCTACCTGCCCTAATGCATAGCACAAAATGTAAAGTTTGGTGGAGGAGGAATAATGTAGCGTATTATTATTACTACTGAAATTAACCGTATTTCA
Source organism: Oncorhynchus nerka (assembly GCF_034236695.1). Taxonomy (NCBI): domain Eukaryota; kingdom Metazoa; phylum Chordata; class Actinopteri; order Salmoniformes; family Salmonidae; genus Oncorhynchus; species Oncorhynchus nerka. Next base: position 15,402,107 of record NC_088396.1, on the reverse strand, counting down.
TTATCCTCGTTGCATTGTACTGTATATACTGAAATGGTGGACCACTACGCTCTTTTGGTAATATCTAAAAATCGGGACCAGAGAGCGAGGCTGTTAATGGTAATCCCCTTTCCATTACTACTATCATTATTGCCGTTGGTCCCGCCATTCTTTTGTTATAAGTATTCTTTGCCAATGTACGTCATTTAGTCTACTGAATTGAGAGACCAGTGAGTGAGGCCAGAGATTAAGTGTATGTTGCTATGCGAGTAGCACATCCCTCCAGAATACACTGCCGTGTTCCTGACAGTGAAGGCCGACTCGCCAGAAAATAACCACTCCCCAACACTCCATCCCCTCTCGGAAAGAAAATAGAGAAAAAAAAGGAAATCAGTCTTTGATTTGACTAAAGACAGGCCTTTGCAATTTACACGTAATCACAGGCTAAAAACAGAGTGCTGGCTGGCGAGCCTAGACAACGTTAGCGGGCCCTTTTTCTCATCAAAGCCCGTGACAATTAGCCGGGTGACAGAGACAATGAGGCTTGGGGAGGCTTTTGTCTCAAACTGAGAACAGAATGTATCTGGAAGTGGGATCCTAATTACAGTTCTGCTCACAGCTTATTTGGGTGGGGAAAAAGTTGGCACGCAGATTCCCCTTCAATGCTTATCAAATATTAATACGTTGGGCAAAAAATGATAAGGACTCCGCCGTAGAGAGTTGGGTGGTGATACGTCTTTAGTAGAGAACAAAGACTCGAGGTCTGTAGTGGAGAAGGTGGTTTAAATTGGGAGGCTGGTGACTAAATAAATGTGTTGGAGTTGGAGCTGGGGAGTTGGAGCTGGGTTGACCCATGGGTTGAGTTCAAAGTTAATCATAAAGACTTGAAGGAAGTGAATTCAGTCTTACCAGGAAAAAGGAAAGTCTACAGTATTACCATTGGGTTACCTAGTTGCTAGTACTGTACAGTCGGAGTAGCTGGTTATTTCACATCTCATTTATGGAACAGTGTTCAGAATAACCTACAGTTGGACGCATTGGTGCCATTCGGGCAATTCAGAGTGTTGGTTGAAGACCTCTTTACTGTGGAATGTTTTTTTTTTTAATTTTATGATCGTTCCCCCCCTCCCTATTTATTGATTGCACTTCGTATTTGATGAGTCTATTTCTGTATTCTACAGTCAGAGGTCTCATTTGTAAAACGAGAACTGGGTCGCAATGTGACTCCCTGTTAAAATAGGTTAAATAAAATTAATTTAGAAAATGCACTGCAGCCTACAGTCAGAGATGCAGGAAGGATTTTTGACAGGGGGTGCAGTGTTATTATTACTATTTGCCCAATTTAGATAAGCAGAAACATGTGTATAATCAACAACATTTTGGTGGGCTATTTCTTGGTCAACTTGTCTATAATTAGATACATGCAGCTTCTCGTGCCATCACTTGTTGCCCTGGAAGACTAAATAAAACCTTTCATACCAGAAATGGTCATAAAATCAATAGAATGAATGCTACACTGAACAAAAATATAAAACACAACATGTAAAGTGTTGGTCCCATGTTTTGTGAGCTGAAATACAAGATCCCAGCTTATTTCTTTAAAATGTTGTGCACAAATTTCTTTAAAATACTTTTAGTGAGCATTTCTCCTTTGCCAAGATAATCCATCTACCTGACAGGTGTGGCATATCAAGGTGAGTAAACAGCATGATCATTACACAGGTGCACCTTGTGCTGGGGACAATAAAAAGGCTACTAAAATGTGCCATAACACACAACACAATGCCACAAATGTCTCAAGTTGGGGGAGCGTGCAATTGGCAGGCTGAATGCAGGAATGTCCACCAGAGCTGTTGCAGAGAAATTGTTAATTTCTCTACCATAAGCCGCCTCCAACGTTGTTTTATAGAATTTGTCAGTATGTCCTACCGGCCTCACAACAGCACGTAACCACGCCAGCCCAGGACCTCCACATACGGCTTCTTCACCTTCGGGATCGTCTGAGACCAGCCACCCGGACAGCTGATGAAACAGAGTTTGCACATCTGTCTCAGGGAAGCTCTTCTGTGTGCTCGTCATCCACACCAGAGTCTTAACCTGACTGCAGTTAGGTGTCGTAACCGACTTCAGCGGGGAAATGCTCACCTTTGATGGCCACTGGCAATCTGGAGAAGTGTGCTCCTCATGGATGAATCCCAGTTTCCAATGTATCAGGTAGATGGCAGACAGCGTGTATGGCGTCGTGTGGGTGAGCGGTTTGCTAATGTCAACGTTGTGAACAGAGTGCCTGCTTGGTGGCGATGGGGTTATGGTATGGGCAGGCATGAGCTACAAACGATGGCAATTAGAATGCAGAGATCTCTTTACGAGATCCTGAGGCCCATTGTTGTGCCATTTATCTGCCGCCGTCACCTAACGCTTCAACATGATAATGCAAGGTCCATGGCACAAGGATCTGTACACAATTCCTGGAAGCTGAAAAATGTCCCAGTTCTTCAAAATGGCCTGCATACCCACCAAACATGTCACCCATCGAGCATGTTTGGGGTGTTCTGGATCAACATGTACAATGTATGTGTTCCAGTTCCCACCAATACCCAGCAACTTCACACAGCCATTGAAGGGGAGTGGGAAAAATTCCACAAGCCACAATCAACAGCCTGATCAACTCTATGCGAAGGAGATCTACACCATATACTTACTGGTCTTCTGATCCACACCCCTACTTAAAAAAATAATTTTAAAAAGTATCTGTGACCAACAGATGCATATCTGTATTCCCAGTCATGTGAAATCCATAGATTAGGGCCTAATTCATTTATTTAAATTGACTGATTTCCTTATATAAACTGTAACTCAGTAAAATCTTTGACATTTTTTACATGTTGTGTTTATAGTTTGGTGTAGTTGACGTCGGTAAAGTAATCTTTTCTCTCGGCTTCTCTCACACACACACAGACCAAAGACGTTTAGGGACCGGGGAGATAATGTAATAACAAAAACAAACAAAAAATATTTTCTGGGCAAAATTTACAAACGACATCAGTTTGACCGGTTTTAAGGGAATTAAAAGACGTGAAATCGACCCAACATGTACCTGATAAGATTTCAGTTCGGCTTGGATGCATATTTTGTGTGTTTGAAATACTATTAGCTTCTATGATGCTGATAAAGATATAGCACCTTTATAGACGGTCCCTAACCGCACATCCATTCTCCCTGTAACATGCACACTAAAAAACGTGAAGCAAGTACAGGGAGTGAATTTAATAAATAAATGAAACAAAACAAGAAACACGAGTAGCGTACAGACATGAGATAGGAACAGAAACAATGCCTGATGAAAGAACCAAAGGGAGTGACGGTTATAGGGAAGGTAATCAGGAGGGTGATGGAGTCCAGGTGAGCCTGATGAGGCGCTGGTGCGCATCACGACGGTGACAGGTGTGCGTAATAATGAGCAGACTGCAGACCTCGAGCGCCGGGAGAGAGAGCATACGTGACACTCAAGATGCTGAGAGAAATAAATCACATTTCTCCACTCCTGTTCCAGTCAAAATGTAAACTTGGTGAATAGTTTTACTGTAAAAGCTGCTTACTTCTGCAGGAGTTAATATGACTCCGATCTATTCTGATGGTAAATAAGTAGCCTTGCCTTACGCAGGCCAAAATGGCTCATTGCAGCAGGAGCCCATCTCCTGTTTCTGTAGCGCGAGGCAGCTTGTTGTACAAGTACACCCCCTCGATCACATTCCAAGTGTAGCTGTGAAAGTCCAGAGCTGTGCTTTAGGAAGGGTGGAAACACTTCCATTGTCATCTGTTATTCCCTGTGATGTGGTGTTGAGTGTTGCTGGGCCAGCAGAAACAGCTAAACAGATTGGTAACAGTGAACCCCGTGCTCTCTCCCTGTCAATCTCTGCAGGCAGGCCTAGCTGTCTCTCTGGTATGGGGTACTGTTACTGCCACAGCGGCACCATTCGATATGGACGACAGGAAAACAGGTGCTCAGTGCTCTGGAGAGATGGACGGTGAAGTAGCCCTTTACACTCATACCCGTATGTATACGGGTTGAAAATGGCAGATTTGGGCACTAAAATTGGAACATAGTGGCTGTACAGTAACATACTATACATGACGTCAGAGCTCTGGCTCTGCGCTCACAGTGCTGTGTGGGTTTTGACTGACATCCGTTCTGAACCGGAGCACAGCACACGACAAGTTGCCCCCATCCCTCCCGGTAATTGGGCAACTTTTGCTCATTTTTTGTAATCTGAGTGAGGGAAATGCTGTGAATTAAGAGGACTTTATGTATTTTGAAAGATGAGACATTGAGGATTATAATAAATACTACTTGATGTCATACAAGCAAGCTCTGCACATAAAACCCATGTCATATACAGTGTCAACATGATCAATATGAACATGGTGTCATACTCTTGGGTTGTTCTGAACAGAATGAGCTTGTTTTTGTATTGTGAAGAAACTTTGCCCGCGGAACACTCACCTGAATGCACTCACGACTTACGATCAGTTTGTCTGAGACATGGTTGCTTTGCTTGCAACACAACCTAAGTGTGCTTGCTCTAGTTCCTCAACGGCACAGCTAGGAGAGCAAAAATTTTAAAAAGCCTTATAGTTGACTCTTCTTTGAGTCCTAAAAAAGCATTGAAATTACGTAGGATCTGTGCACTTTGGAAGTGTGTCCAGTTAGTCCTCTCACTCAAACCCTTTTATTTGTCTTATGTTCTACCGTCCCCAAAAATATCATGTTACTGAATGTATCCAGAGTATTTTCAGATTTCGTTATCAACAAATGCAGCAAAAAGTACAGTAAAATGCACATAAAATCAACAGTGTAAGGTTTGGATTCAGTCTTGTGTCAAGTGTAAAGGGTTAATGGCGAGGGAAACAATTGAGAGCCGTAAGCAAAATGCTTCCAAATTATTTTTTTTAACAGTAGGGCAAGATTTGGCAACAGCACTGGTAACCCATCATTCAGAGCAAGTGGGGCAGAGCCTCACCTATTTAGCAATAAAAAAATTTAAAAAAGCTATACTTTTTTTGTTGCCTGTTTTGCATGTTATTTTGGCATTAATTTGTGTCACATATCAGTTTGCAAACAATGGAGGAAAAAAGTCATCATTGAGTTAATAAAGTCGCACACAAACATCGTCTCCTTTTTGCTTTCTTGAGTAAGGCAGCTCCAAAATGCAGGTGTTTCAGCCTAGCTCAGTGCTTTCTGTGGTGGTGGGGCAGCTAGCGGAAAATACGAAGTGTAGGGGTTGGTAATATTCTCTAGTTGCGCCGGGATTGGCTCAGTGTTCTGTCACTCATGAGACCACTACGTCACCGCAGAATCTACGGGTAGAGCTCGAAAATTCCCTCGGGTGCTGCCATAGTGTTACATTAGAAGTGCCTATCCAAGAAGGCTCAAGGTCATTGGCCACAGATAAAATGATGTCAAATCATGTTATATCTACCATAGCTTTGATTGAGCATGGCAACATTATTCTTTCAAAATCTTAGCTAGCAGTCATCATCATGAATCAAGCCGACAATCTACTTGCATAGCTTTTTCAATCGTTGTCATATGAAGAGAAATGATAGATAAAATGTATCGGTGCTCATCAGCCATTGGATAAACATTACACAAGTTTGAAATCGCAAATTCAACAAATTAGTGGTTTGGAAGGAATCAGTGGATAACTGCAAGTGTTGCAAATAAATCCATAGCCTGCCATTCAGTGGAGTGGGTGTGTGGTCCAAGTCTGGGTTTAAGGGTCTTTTTTCCAAGCTTAAAAGGATAAACATTCAACACCATGGGCATTACAATCCAGCTTGACTTCTGCCGCATTCAAAACAACTCGAAACTCTGAAATCTCAGACTTCAGTGCGTTCAAGACAACTGGGAACTCGTAAAAAATATATAAAAAAATAAAAACTCTCCCCAACTGGGAAAATACATTTTGAATGGTCATCCAATTTGGAATTCCAAGTCGGGAACTCGGGCCTCTTTCTAGAACTCTGATCTGAAGATCACTGATGTCATAATTCAACCTTGTTTTTTCCCCCAGAGTTTCCTGCTGTCTTGAAAGCACCTTAAATCCAGGGAATGGCAGACTTTGATGACAAAATTTGCCCACAAGGACCGCCACACCAACTTCCTGTTCAAGTGAGCACAGCAGAACAAGGTGGTTCCTTGTATGCAGCTGCATAAATGATGTAATATGCCAGGGAGACATGTATACTGTAGCTAAGAAAGTAATACTAAGTGTGTTAAGCTGTTAGTAGCCCATGTGCCTCACCCTAATAATTTGGTCCCTTTCCTCCTCATAATTTAGCCTACTGTTCGGACTTGGTAGTGCACATGTAGCCTATAGCCTGTTTTAGACTAAAGTAATTATTGAATATTGTAAGACCTTTCATTGTCTGCTTATATGCCCCCTTTATTTATCCTACGGTTCTGACTTTGTGTACAGGGAGAATACTGTAAGAACGGCCCATGTTCTGAATTATGTCGCTGTACATTTCAAAAGTGCTGAACAAATAGTTATATTGACTACGTCCATCCTAGCTCACTCATTGTCTTAATCAAAATTGTGGATTGCCTCATCCTCTTGTTGTCCCGTTATGCCATAGTTTGTACATCTCAATTGTCAGTAGAAACAACATTTGTTTACGCAAGTCAGCCATATCAGCAATGTTTTTTTTAAAGGCAGTAAGTGAAGCTGTTATAATCTGTTTTGCTGCCAGACAAGGCTCTGCTGACAGCCAGGTCTAGCAGTGGTAAGGATTCACTCCATGGTGCTGAAAAGAAAGCTCTGCTATTGGGACAGCTTTATGTAGGCCCAGCCATTTATTCAGAAAATGTTGATTTAAATACAATTATTTATATTTTGATAAATTGGCACTTAAGGGCCCAAAACAGTGTGGGTTGTAAAGACAATGAAATGTTAACACTATAGGAGCCTCGGCTAAATTTTATGTTTGAATGCGACTTCGACAGCCAAAGAAGATCTTATCTGCCCGAGACACACAGCCAATCAAACCAAAGATCAGCTTATCTGCCCAGGACAAACAGCCAATCATGATATAGATCTTTATTTTTCATTATAAAACACAGAGTAGCCCTAATAACTGGAGAGTATCGTTTATCTACAAAAGGTTTGGATATTCCCTTCTCCAATCATAGACGATATGGGGACGACGCAGAGGAAGAGTGATTCACGCGGTCCTTCAAGCTCTACCGTCTGTCTCCGGCTCTTTTCCTCAAACCGATGGAGATGACACCACTAACCTACTGTGACCAACTTCACATTTGGAATCGATGCTGGTCGAGCAACATTGTCCCTCTCTGCGCTTTATTCCAGGAGACTGACAGGAGTCTCACTGGAGCTAATCACTAGGCCTGGAAGGTTTGGCAACACATGAGTGGGCTAGAAGGCTCAACTGTATTTCACTCAACCTTTATTTTGACAGCGAGTCATGCAAAGACCAAGGTCACGTTTAGTGACTCTGCAGTGGGCTGAGTTGGGCATCACAGTCAACCACTCAATGGCTTTATGGTTTGTTGTGTTTAGCATCTAAAAAAGGATGCAAAGGATTCAAGACTTTTAACATATTGACTCTTGTAAGAAATGAAAACTTTCGGTTAGGCTCACTTTCACAAAGCTGACAGTCTTTCAGAGTGTGGAGTAGGCCTGGAGAGTATCGTTTAGCTACACAAGTTTGGATACTCCCCTTTCCTGCATGACCAGTGGTGTTCCTTCAACAAACAGCTCGGTTTTTAACTGGATTCGTACACAGGCTGACTTGTGTACTACCCCTTCACTGACTGTCGTGCGTATCCTAGCAACAGCTCTGGTTCTCTGATGTCTGTTTTGAGGCAGAGTGATATCATGGAGCCTCACCTTGACGAAGGAACAATCAAGACCGCTAAAGGAATGATGAACACATGTATTTAGCTATTATCCAACAGTAGAACAGAACTTTGACGTAGTTCCAGACAAAGTTGAATGTAGACTATGCTAAGCAGTGTACCAGTCATACCACACAGACATATGCACACACACAGAAGAGAGGGAGTGTGTAATGTGTGGCTCCCACTGCAGCAGTGGGAAGGCTGTGATGTCATCCATTTTGCAGCAGTGCACCCTGGACAGGTGCCAGTCCTCCAGGATAGTGTAGGAAAGAGAGAAGAGATGAATAAACATGGGACAGATGAATTAGCTTTCTCCCTCTCGCCCGTCACTGAACCTCAGTCAATGTGTCGGCACCGAGGATGACCTCAGGCCGTATGGACACAAAGGATTCAGCACGGGGTGTTGTGTAGGATTCTGCAGCATTGGGCTAAGCTTTCTGAGCCACGTTTCTCAATTAGGCTGTTAGCATGTTGTCGTTACACAAATGGACTTTCTTGGCAGCTGTGATTCGCACGGCGAGGAAATGGAGGAAAGAGTTACCCTCTTACTGTTGACAAATGTGTGCCGTGCTTCCTGTTTTTCTAGCACTAACTATCAGAGCAACTGTGTTGTATAAAGTGGTGCTGGGGACATGGCACGTTACAGTAGCTGTGTTCTGAAACAACTTAGTTATTCAGTAATCATAGATACGGGAGCAATTAGCCTAGTTCCTGCTTCACCTGGGAGGCAATTGTCATCAGCTAGGCCTAAGTGGAAATGAGGCCTTTGTGCACTTTACCAACCAACTCGGCTTCATTCAAATCGCCTAAAAGCGTACAAGAGGCAGCCAATTTCCTCAAATTAGCTCCCAATTTTCTATCCAGTGAGCAGAAAATTTGAAAAACGAGAGAGCAAAGAGAATATAGGAAAGGTTTCCGAGCTTTAGGGTGTGTGTTTGCGCGGGTGTGTGTTTGCGCAGGTGCGCACGTGTGTGTCCAGAAAGTGTTCATACCCCTCGACTTACACCCTGAATTTTCTCACCCATCTACACACAATACCCCATAATGACATCATTATAATGACCATCATTTTTGAAAATGAAATACAGAAATATAATTTACATAAGCATTCAGGGGACACCACTGAGTCAATACTTTGTGGAAGCACCTTTGGCAGTGATTACAGCTTTGAGTCTTTCTGGGTAAGTCTCTAAGAGCTTTCCACACCTGGAATGTTTAACATTTGTCCATTATTCTTTTCAAAATTCATTAAGCCCTGTCAATTGGTTGTTGAGCTAGACAACTATTTTCAGGTCTTGACATAGATTTAAGGCAAAACTGTACCCCCTCTTCTCCCCAATTTCGTGGTGTCCAATTGTTAGGAATTACTATCTTGTCTCATCGCATGAAAGTCATGCGCCCTCCGATACACAACCCAATCAAGCCGCACTGCTTCTTAACACAGCGCTCATCCAACCCGGAAGCCAGTCGCACCAATGTGTTGGAGGAAACACCGTGCACCTGGCGACCTTGATTAGCGTGCACTGCACCCGGCCCGCCACAGGAGTCGCTGGTGCGCGATGAGACAAGGATATCCCTACCGGCCAAACCCTCCCTAACCCGGACGACGCTAGGCCAATTGTGCGTCGCCCCACGGACCTCCCGGTCGCGGCCGGATACGACAGAGTCTGGGCGCGAACCCAGAGTCTCTGGTGGCACAGCTAGCGCTGCGATGCAGTGCCCTAGACCACTGCGCCACCCGGGAGGCCTCTATATTTGAATACATTTAGTTAACTAGGCCTTTATTACTCGGATCAGTGTGCTTTTTCAACTAAATGAGTGTACTAGAACTTTATCATTCCTGGCGACAGCACACCCAACCCAAAACATCTTCCCGCGGCCATGCCCATCTACCAATAGGAGCCCTTCTTTGCGAGGCATTGGAAAACCTCCTTGGTCTCGCTGTTTGAAATTCCCTGCTCGACTGAGGGACCTTACAGATACATGTATGTTTGGAGTACAGTTATTAAGTTAAGTAAAGTTATTCATTCAAAAACCATGTTAGACACTATTATCGCACACAGAGTCCATGCAACTTATGTTGTGACTTGTTAAGCAGATTTTTACTCCTGAACTTGTTAGGCTTGCCATAAGAAAGGGGTTGAATACTTCACTCAAGACAAGACACATATTTCAAAAAACATAATTCCACTGACATTATGGGATAAGGTGTATAGGTAAGTGACAAAAAAAATTCAGTCTAACAACAAAATGCAGAAAAAGTAATGGGGTGTGAATCGTTTTTTAAATGCACTGTATGGGCATGTGCTTTTGGGGATATATGCATTTTTGGGGGGAGGGTTTGAAAATCTTACTGTCAGTATTTCAAAACACCCAATTATATGGTAAATACTATACCAGTGGTCGCCAACCGGTCAAGGCATTCCTAGTCGATCACCAAATATTTCTGTAGAAAAGCCAACGAACGATAAAGGCTTTCGCTCCATTTTTAAAACTATTGAGTCGTTGCCGGTAGGTACACTTGATTCAAAAGTCCTGCGCACCGGGTAAGCAAAGTGTTCCTATGAGACAAACTCCGCCCACCCGGCGGACCGGCATATCTGTGACTAAATAGAGTGCACCTACTGGGCTGCCCAATCAGATAGCTCAAATTACCGTGGCTACAGAGCTTCCATGACCCTGGCCACAGACAAGTTTAATAGGCTACTCGCCTGCTTAAGATTTAATAACTTAAAACCATGACCACAGAGGGACTGTTAACGAATACAGCAAAGAGCTGCTGTTTTGATGAGTGAGTTCATGTTTACGTTGATATTCAGCACTGTCACTGTTTTTATTCAACACTTCTCCGTACTTCCGCTCGGGCTGCAGCTGCAATGAACAAGTAGCCAAGTATCAAAAACCCTGCATTTCATTATTATTAGCAGCTCGGAGTGTCAATTTTAATATGAAGGAATATTTCAGTCTCAGTGGAGGAAAGGAAGGAGATGAGCAGGTGGAAGACTGTGTCCCCTCTCTCTGGTCAGTCTCAGCGGAGGAAAGGAAGGAGAGAGCAGGTGGAAGACTGTGTCCCCTCTCTCTGGTCAGTCTCAGTGGAGGAAAGGAAGGAGAGAGCAGGTGGAAGACTGCGGAGGAAAGGAAGGAGAGAGCAGGTGGAAGACTGCCCCCTCTCTCTGGTCAGTCTCAGTGGAGGAAAGGAAGGAGAGAGCAGGTGGAAGACTGTGTCCCCTCTCTCTGGTCAGTCTCAGTGGAGGAAAGGAAGGAGAGAGCAGGTGGAAGACTGTGTCCCCTCTCTCTGGTCAGTCTCAGCGGAGGAAAGGAAGGAGAGAGCAGGTGGAAGACTGTGTCCCCTCTCTCTGGTCAGTCTCAGCGGAGGAAAGGAAGGAGAGAGCAGGTGGAAGACTGTGTCCCCTCTCTCTGGTCAGTCTCAGCGGAGGAAAGGAAGGAGAGAGCAGGTGGAAGACTGCCCCCTCTCTCTGGTCAGTCTCAGCAGAGGAAAGGAAGGAGAGAGCAGAGACCGCGAGAGGCGGTTGGGAAAAATGGTTTTGAACGGTCATCCAACTTGAAATTCCAAGTCGGAAACTCGGGCATCTTTCTAGAGCTCCGACTTTGACGTCGTGATTTGACCTCGTTGAACATCAGATGCAGGTACCATCAGTCCAGTAAAATAAAAAAGCTAATTATTTCAATTCATGCTCCACAGTGGCTCACAAGTGCTAAACCAACTGCTCTATTTTGTTATCAATGCTCGAGTTAGAAATATAACATGGTCTGATTAACAATATTGGCAGGCCAATCATATAGCCAATATGCTGTGATAATCTATTAGGCCTACTGCCCAAACCTCATTCCTACAACATTGTTTGTGTGAGGTTAATGTAAAAAAGAAATATATATATATATATATATCTGAGCAGTAGATCTCAGCTTTCTTTTTGACTGCGAAAGTGATCTTGACTCAGAAAAGGTTGGTGACCCCTGTACTATACGGTATACTGCCCAAGCCTAATACAAACCATGCCACGATGACTCATACACTATACAAGTGCACAAAATGTAAGTGTAAATGCTGGTTGAATTATTCATTTTCTAATGACAATAGATATTGCGGTTTGAAAATGAAGGGTTATCTACATAAGCAATCAAGGTTTTCAATAGACGAGAATTTTCTTACCCTGGGATTTCTGTGACTGAAAAATCGTCTTTAAGTGCTATGGAAGACTGTTTAAACAATTTGCTCAATTGTTATGGAAAAGAATAGACCCAATATGGAAAGGAGGGCGCTCTATCAGCATTTTAACTTTGCTTAAATAAAATGAGTTTTTAGAGCGAGCTTCGAGCCCCCCCCCCCCCAACCCCCCCAAAAAGGGTTCCACTCCCCAGAGTGTGCACTGTGCAGTCAGCAGGATCTGTGCCTACCTCGGGGCAGGGCTCCCTGACTGTGCTGGTAGGCCTGGGCCCTGCTACAGCTATATCTCCAGCTGTCCTGTTGGAAAATGGATGCCCTAGAGAGAGCTAGGGGCAGGCAGCCAGACTTCATAGCTGATTTGTGTGCGTTTGGGTTCGTGTGAAATACCCCGGAGTATTTAGACAGTCTTCAAATCTACGACAACGTCCCCCGCTACCAACCAGCCAGGCAGGCTGAGTTATAACTCACGCTAAGGAGCTGTGGTGTGACTACCGCGCGTGTGGATTTGCCTTCAGTCGCTCTCTCGCTCCTTTACTCCCCCTCTCCACTCTTAGTAAATAATTCTGGGGGAAATGGGGGGGGGGGGGGGACGCAGTACTAAACTGCAGGTCGGATGAATTATACATGGCAGAGAGCGCTGAAAGGCAAACTGGATCCTCACTGCACACAGTCAGGGTACCGTTATGGAAAAACCACGTGACAACATGAAACTGCACAAATGAAAACATTTGAACATGTGAAAACATGATCTCATGTGAAATACAACATGGGGATGCAACATTTCAACATGATACCACTAAACTACAAGTGACAACATTTGGATGTTTTTCACACGTGAAACTGCAGATTTCACATAGAGGTGAAAACATGTTATTCTCCTCACATGTGAAAAGGGTGTTAAAAATGTGAACTGTAATACATGTGAACATACGGTTTCACATATGAACAACTGACCTCACGTGTCTTTCTTTCACGTGATAATTTCTGCTCATTGTTCAACGTGTGAAAACAGCCAAAATGCGATTTCACATGTTTTTTTTGTAAGGGAAGTAAATAAATGGTTTGGGGGTTTTAAAAGGTAAGTGGTATGCTGTACAGTTAAATAGTGTAAACATCTTTAAATCAGTATGATTACATTTGACATGATCACTTAGTGATGACTTTCAATATGACCCCACCTGGGATTTGAACTCCGCTGGAGTCGGGAAACACTGATCTTTCTGCTGTGCCATGAAGTCTGTAGCATTCTCAGAAATCCCCTACAGATTCTGAATTTAGGAAAACCAGGCCATCAGCACTGCTAATTTAGTTAATCAGTTAATCTAACTATTCTCTCAGAATTGATTTCATTGACATATTTCAGCAATTTAAGGGCTTTGTGTAGTTTTCTAATGTCGGTGAGGCATATTAATCATATTAATCTTTACCGCTACACCGGCAGTCATATGGAATTTTATTGAGGTCATGACGCGTGTCCATTTAGTCAAAGTCATCTCTTATTCACTCTGGACATGCGTTGGTTCAACAACAGGTTGAAACTGAGTGGGAAAATATGGACGTTGTGGATGTTGTTTCAAAGCCTAATACAAATGAAACGGACAGCGTTTCTAAGGTGATGATGGATTCTTGTGGCAAAGCAATTCCCTTTTTGTTCTGAATACAAAGTGTTATGTTTGGGGCAAATCCAATACAACACATTACTGAGTGCCACTGTCCATATTTTCAAGTATAGTGGTGGCTTCATCATGTTATGGGTATTCTTGTAATCGTTAAGGACAGTTTTTCAGAATATTTTTTTTTATCGGAATGGAGCTAAGCACATGCAAAATCCTAGAGGAAAACCTGGTTCCCCTTTCAGCAGGTCAACCTAAAAACACAAGGCCAAATCTACACTGGAGTTGCCTACCAAGATGTTCTAAGTGAGTGAAAGTCTATGGCAAGACATGAAAATGGCTGTCTAGCAATGATCAACGACCAATTTGACAGAGCTTGAAGAATTAAAAAAAAATTATTTTTTTAAAATAAAAAATGGGCACAATCCAGGTGTGCAAATCTCTCAGAGACATACCCAGAAAGAGTCACACCTATTATCGCTGACAAAGTGATTTGAACATGTATCGACTCAGGAGTGTGAATACTTATGAAAATTAGATATTTCTGAATTTCATCTCCAATAATAACATTTTAAAATGTATTTAAATGTACTTTGTCATTGTCGGGTATTGTATGTAGATGGGTGGGGGGAAAAAATGATTGAATCCATTTTGAATTAAGGCTGTAATAACAAAATGTGGAATAAGTCCAGGGGTGAACACTTTCTGAAGGCTCTGTATTTGAGCCCAAGCTTAACATTTTTTTTTTAAAAATGGGAACAAATGAATTAAAATAATGATTGTGCCCTTACCCTACTGCATATTACGCACCAAGTTGTCAATCACCAAACATTTTTTTTTAATTCAACAACGATAAAGCCTTGCTTTCCGATTTTTTGGGGTTTAACACTGTTGGCAGTAGGTGCACTTGATTCAGCAGGCCTAGCGCCGGGAAGGCAAATTGTTTCCATTTTGAACCATTTCATGTATCGGAAAGTAGTACTCCGCATACCAGGCAGGACCAAATAGCTAATCAAGTGCACCTATAGGCCTACCGCTGACCAATCAGATAGCTCAGATCACCGTGTCTGAACAGTTTCCTCGAGCCATAGAATGTAAAAACAAAAAAAATAAGCCTAGAGCGCACAGCAAAGTTGATCAAATCAAAAATCAAATCAAATGTTATGTCACATGCGCCAGATACAACAGGTGTAGGTAGACTTTACAGTGAAATGCTTACTTGACATGCCCTTAACCAACAATGCAGTTAAGAAAAATACCTAACAATATAAGAAATAAAGTAACCGGTACAGGGTCAATGCGTGGGGGCACCAGTTAGTCAAGGTAATATATATACATGTGGGCAGAGTTATTAAAGTGGCAGGTTGCCTAGTGGTTAGAGCGTTGGGCCAGTAACCGAAAGGTTTCTGGATTGAATCCCCGAGCTGACAAGGAACAAATCTGTCATTCTGGCCCGAACAAGGCAGTTAACCCTCTGTTCCCCGGTAGGCCGTCATTGTAAATAAGAATTTGTTCTTAACCGACTTGCCTAGTTAAAAAAAATTAAATGTAAAAAAACAAATAGATAAGAGTAGGACTCAGAAAGTGATCTTGACTCAGAAAAGGTTGGTGACACCTGGTCTAGCCTACACTCCAAAATTAATCAAATTCTAGTAATCGCCTTTTAGTGTGGACTGTATTATTATGCAGTCTAGGAGAGAACGTATAGGCCTAGGCGATGCTGTTGGTTCATAGATTGTGCAGGGCGTCCTACAATTATAGTTAATTTGTATTTGAATAGTCTAGTAAAAAGGGATTTATTTGATTTTTTTTCCATAATTAATAGGCTGACATTATCTATAGCTACAGAATATCTCACCACTGTGTTTCCATCTCCTCTCTCTCCTTCATTCCTTTCTCGAGCGAGCAAAGATAAGGGTTGGCAACAGTTTAATTAAATATGTTTCTTTGTGAAAACATGTTAGCATCGATGTTCCCGAACAGATTTCACTTGGTTTCCCAAATTAAGCATTTGGTAGCTGCAGAAACAGGGTTAGAGAGCCCATGGCATACAGAGTTTGGGTGGAATATGACAAGTCGCGCAGCGAGAGACTGCATGCTCCTCAAACAGTGGTTGATGTGTGGAGTGAAATAATCGGAGTAGTCTACCTGGCATGAGTGAAATACAACCTGGAATGAAAGTGGCCTTAATTCGCTATTCGAGTGAATATGGATGACATGTCGTTATCCCTCTGCCCCTGTTCCTGCCCATTTGATAACAGGAAACTACACTGAACAATAATATAAAAACACAACATGTAAAGTGTTGGTCCCATATTTTATGAGCTTCTTTCTTTACCAAAATCGCTGAACTTTACACACAAAAAGCGAATTTCTCTAAAATGTTGTGCACAAATTTCTTTACATCCCTATTAGTGAGCATTTCTCATTTGCACAGATAATCCATCCACCTGACAGGTGTGGCATATCAAAAGCTGATTAAAAAGCATGATCATTACACAGGTGCATCTTGTGCTGGGGACAATAAAAGGCCACTAAAATGTGCAGTTTTGGCACACAGCACAATGCCACAGATGTCTCAAGTAGAGATAGTGTGCGATTGGCATACTGACTGCAGGAATGTCCACCAGAGACGTTTCCAGATAATTTAATGTTAATTTCTCTACCATAAGCTGCCTCCAATGTCATCTTAGAAAATGTGGCAGTATGTCCAACTGGCCTCACAACCGCAAACAATGTGTAAGTAACCAGGCCAGCCCAGGACCTCCACAGCCGCCTTCACCTACGGGATCATCTAATAAAGCCCTTTGGGGGGGGGGGGGGGGGGCTAATTCTGATTGGATGTACCTGCACCCCCTGCACAATCATGTGAAATTAGGGCCTAATTAACATATTTACATTGACTGATTTTCTTATACGAACTGTAACTCAGTAAAATCTTTGACATGTTACGTTTATATTTTTGTTCAGTATAATTTGACATATTAGTAAAGACAAGATTGAATTGAGAATAGTCTGATGGGCAAAAATATCATCACATAATGAGAGAACAGCGTATGCATCCTGAGGCAAGGAGCAGAGCGCAAGCTTTTTTATTGATAGCCTATAGTCGCATCATGCAGCCCACATATGTTTTGATTTCTAAGACATTCTAAGGTTTGTATCATTCACAACTAAAATGGACAAATAACTCAAAATCTAGCATATAGGACCCGTTTCAAAATGGTCACTTTTAAGCTCAACAATTCTATTTTATTCAGCTAAGTTCTATTGTATTCTTCTTACTATAAAATCATATAACACAAAATAAATGGTACAGTACCTATAAGCACAGCTCGTCTGTTAAATGAACAAACCTACAGAATGGCGCACAACCAGATAACATACAGTAGACCAACTCGTAGTGTTCTTCTGAAATACATTTTCTCTATACGTCATGTTTCTTTAAACCTGCCTAAAATAAATGGATTAATTGCAGATGTTTTCCAAAGCCGTCAGAGGCTTCTATGCGGCTTGTATGCGAGGAAACCAGGAGATGCTAAATGTGTTTGTTAATTAGCTGTCAATTACTGTAAGACCGGCAGTCATTTGTATGACAATAACCGGCTGACAATATGTCATGACAGCCACAGTCCTAAATGTTACTCACGAATCACGATAATCCATTTTCTCAAGTGTATTTTTAACAAAGCTGAGATTTACTTTGAAGTCCAAAGCATAGGAATACAGATTAAATCAGTTACTGACAGACGTGATGGCGTAGCGGGATGATCAGAATGCAATGAACCACGAGGTTGAGAGTTCAGATCCCAGGTGAGGACATGTTCAATTATAAATAATAAATTAACATACACAATGTAGTCATGTATGTCAAAGTATTTTTATAACATGTAAGTTGAAAACACTGACTGACGGGGACATCCTTACGACTCATTTTTGTTTGCAGGGATGCAATCTCGTGAAAATGATCCACATGTGAAACTTCATGTGAAAAATCAGTCTTCCAAACCACATTTTTTTTAATTCGATTTGACATGTAAAATGTGTTTTTCCCCCCGTAAGGGGAGCCTATTACACAGCGTACGTACGGAGAAGACAGAGGGGAGTTTTTAATTTTTGGTCAGAAAAGACTGAAATTACCAGGAATATGAGCTAAAAATGAATTTAATTTAGGAGATCTGATCTCAAGTATTCCCACGAATAAAAAAAGAGACGCGATCGTGTCTTAATGTAATCAAGGTAAGAAATCATTGTTATATTCAAATACAAATCTATTTCTGGGCTTAGTTGTGGTCAATTTCCAGTGAACAAATTATTATAATGTTGTTCCAGTCCACTGACAATCCACTCCGACAAACATCGACTCGTGGCAGAATTGAGTTGCCTTCTCCTTTGCCTGGAAACACGAAGTCTACATCGGGCAGAAATTAGTGTTTAAAATCAGGAAAGTATCCTCTACAAGCCAGAAGGTTGAATAAAATTATATTTTAACATACTTTACCGGTTGTCCTTGCGGTTGGTCCTTTTGGCAGTAGGAATGTGAGACATATCCACAGGAAAGTATAATTACATCAACTTTTCAAAGCTCTGGTAGTGCGTTCAGATTCCTATCACCTGAAGCATGCGCAGAACCATGTAAATATGCGCATGAGTCTCGCGCATATATTGTCTTCTCTTTCTTTGGTTGTTTTTGTTCCCAGGCCTCAAAAGTGGTCTACTGACGTGGTTTAAGAATTGTTGTGTACATATATCCAATTTATTTTATATAAAAAAATATTTTTAAAAGTTTGATTTTGAGCATGAAAACCTGAAAAAAAAAGATAAACTAAGAAACCTGGAAAAACAGAATTTACCAAAAGATAGATTACAGGTCCTTACAACTATAGAACATAGCTAACAAGAACAACCCCTTTCCCGTTCCTTTTTGACATTGCGCAAAAGGTTTTATTTTTTCCCTCCAAACAATCCATGTAAATAATATTATCAAGTTAAAATGTAATTATTTGTGTATGGAGGATAGGTCATTATAGACTATAGGATACTTGCTCAGACCGCAACATTTAAAAAAAAGTAACATTTAAATGATGGCTAGACATTATTAGCCTAGTTCTGTATGGAATGCAGGCACATTTTGGTCAGGTCACCAAAAAGTGATGTCATCAACTGAAAAAGGGTTAGAGTTCGAAGTTAGTCTAGAACCCTGAGAAGAACATACTGGATTGCATGCTGGGTAGAGGTCCAACTCTAGAGAAGGCCCAGACAGACAGTGGTGCATGGAGTGCAAACTGAGCGTGGAGCCAGAATATCCACATTTGATTAGCATTTACTGCCATCTAGTGGAAGAACCCATGAATGACCACATGTCCCTAAAATTAATATCGGGGACAATGGAATACACCCATCAGCAGAAGAAAAGCCTGGAAGGTTGGTGCACTATGCATGAATCGCTCCTCCATTTCCTGGTTGATAAAAATCTAATAGTTTGCCTATTTTTAGTTTGTTACAAAACAAGCATGTATAGTGTATAGAATCATTGTACCATCTAACCAAAAATATTGTATTTCAGCTGTTTGAAGCTGGTATACAAAAATGAAAGCAAAAGATGCCATCTTAAATTTAGTTTCTGCGAGGTATAGAAATAGAGCACATAGAACAGATATACCACATAGACTTGCTTTCAATGAGAATGACAGATATTTCTATGTGAATTTGGTCAGAACGCCTAAAAAGTTACATATTGCAGCTATAACTGCCAAAATATCTCCCCCTCTCCCCAACCCCCCTCTCTGCAGGGGCAGATTTAGTGATTTGAAGGCCCCAGGCAGAGCCCAGTGTGAGAACCCCCTCCAAGCTAGCCTCATCAAAAACCAGGCATCCCTAATACGGGAAAGCCTGGAGAAGTTCATGGCAAGTTCATGCGATTACACTAACAAGTATTTTAGTTAACTGTAACAACATGTAACTGGTCGTAATTGAAGTATGTAATTACAGAGGTATAACAATTAATGCTTGTTACCATGCTGGTTACAAATGGGCATGTTTCCACTAAATTCACCAACTTAATGTCTCGCTTCTACTCAGCTGCATACAGTTACAGCTGTCACAAAAGGTTGTGATCCCTCGTGGATATGCTGGGTGTCTATGCTAAATAGGCTCTAATTACTTACCCTCGAATGTGCACTGTTCAAACTATGTCTCCACTCAGTGATGTTGCTAGCAATGGCCCCCAAAATAAAATTAAAAGTGTACCATTTGGGTTAACTTTGTTGAGCTGGTAAAAAAAAAAAAAGAAGATCTGTAGATCAACCTCACTGACTGGGATCTAATATGAGTGGCATACCAGATGTGGAAAAATACACCATTTCAAAGCGTAGTACATGTAATGGTTGCCTAGTACAATGTAATAACTAGTTGTTACACAGGATTTGGCTCATTAAAATTAAGAATACTTGTAACTAAATGTGGGCTTAAATAGTACATTACCCATCATAACAAACTGGTCCTCGTTTTAAAGCTTCCGGAAGTTTCATTTCACAATAAGGTACTGAAATGAAGTGAAACTTCCAGAATCTTTAAAAGGAGGGCCAGGTTGTCAGGATGGGTAATGAACTATATAAAGCACACTTTAAGTACAAGTAAGTACCCCTCAAGTTACACATCATTTTAACTAAATCTAAATCCTGTGTAACACCCAGCGATTACATGGACTACGCATTGAAACTGTGTTTTTCCCTCATCTGGGATGACCAACGATGAGACAGCCTATAGGGAGGTGGTCAAAGACCTGACTGTGTGGTACAAGGACAACAACCTCTCCCTCAATGTGATCAAGACAAAGGAGATGATTGTGGACTACAGGAAAAGGAGGACCGAACACAACAAAGCCTATTCCTCCTCAGGAGACTGAAAAGATTTGGCATGGGTCCTCAGATCCTCAAAAGGTTTTACAGCTGTCCCACCGAGAGCATCCTGACTGGTTGCATCACCGCCTGGTACGGCAACTGCTCGGCCTCCGACCGCAAGGCACTACAGAGTAGAGGTCGACCGATTAATCGGAATGGCCAATTAATTAGGGCTGATTTCAAGTTTTCATAACAATCGGAAATCGGTATTTTTTGGGGTGCGCGCTAATAGCGTTTCAAACATCACTCGCTCTGAGACTTGGAGTAGTTATTCCCCTTGCTCTGCATGGGTAACGCAGCTTCGAGCCCAGGTAGGGGCGAGGAGAGGGACGGAAGCTATACTATTACACTGGCAATACTAAAGTGCCTATAAGAACATCCAATAGTCAGAGGTATGTGAAATACAAACGGTATAGAGAGAAATAGTCCTATAATTCCTATAAATACTACAACCTAAAACTTATTTCCTGGGAATATTGAAGACTCATGTTAAAAGGAACCACCAACTTTCATATGTTCTCATGTTCTGAGCAAGGAACTGAAACGTTAGGTTTCTTACATGGCACATATTACACTTTTACTTTCTTCTCCAACACTTTGTTTTTGCATTATTTAAACCAAATTGAACGTGTTTCATTATTTATTTGAGGCTAAATTGATTTTATTGATGTATTATATTAAGTTAAAATAAGTGTTCATTCAGTATTGTTGTAATTGTCATTATTACAAATAAAAAATAATTAAAAAAATTGGCTGATTAATCGGTATCGGCCTTTTTGGTCCTCCAATAATCGGTATCAGCGTTGAAAAATCATAATCGGTCGACCTCTACTACAGAGAATAGTGCATACGGCTCATTATATCACTGGGGCCTGGCTTCCTGCAATCCAGTACCTCTATATCAGGCATCAGAGAAAAGGCCTTAAAATTGCCAAAGACTCCAGCCACTCTGGTCATAAACTGTCATCTCTGCTACCGCACAGCAAGCAGTACCAGAGCGCCAAGTCTAGGTCCAAAAGGATTCTTAACAGCTTCAACCCCCAAGCCATAAAACTCCAAAACAGCTAATAATCAAATTGTCCCCCCCCCACCACACACACACACACACACACATTTTGATGCTGCTGTTACTCTCTATTATCTATGCATAGTCACTTTACCTCTACCTACATTGTTCCCCAGCACATTCACTCTGTACCGGTACCCCCTGTATAGCCTCGCTACTATTATTTTTACATTTGTATATATATATATATATATTTTTTTCTAGATTGTAGAATAGTGAAGACATCAAAACTATGAAATGACACTTATGGAATCATGTAGTAACCAAAAAAGTGTTAAACAAATCTAAATATATTTTACATTCTTCAAAGTAGCCACCCTTTGCCTTGATGACACACTTGGCATTCTCTCAACCAGCTTCATGAGGAATGCTTTTCTAACAGTCTAGTAAAAATTCACACATATGCTAAGCAGTCACGACTTCTACCGAGGGTAACTCCTCTCCCTGTTTGGTCGGCGTAGCCGGGCCACTAGCCACCACCGATCCCGTTTTCCTGTTCTGTTTGTTTTGTCGTTTTTTTTCTTTCACACCTGGTTTCATTCGAGTTCATTTCTGTGTGTATAATATGGTAACCTGTTGTCTGCTTAGTTTGTGCGGGACTAGTCTTCTATTGTGAGGTGCTTGGTTCGGTATTCCCGTTATTTGTTTTCACGGGTTCTGAAGTTTAATTAGTGTCGGAACATTGTTTGTTCCTCCGTGCGTTTGCACAGGTTCTCTGTGGTCGAGGGCGTTGTACCTTTTGGTTGTGCCATTCCTGTGTTGGTGGACTTTCTATTTTAAAAAATATGCTTCAGACATTCCCTGCTCTCCTGCGCCTGACTCCTACAGCTACCACTTAAACGCACATTGTCACATAAGCACTTGTTTCCTTCACTTTGTGGTCCAACGTATCCCAAACTATCTGAATTGCATTGAGGTCGGGTCATCTGACGCAGCACTCCATCACTTCCCTTCTTGGTCAAATGGCCCTTACACAGCCTGGAGGTGTGTTGGCTCATTGTCCTGTTGAAAAAAAAGATTATCGTCCCACTAAAATGGAATGGCATATCGCTGCGGTAGCCATGCTGGTTAAGTGTGCCTTGAATTCTAAATAAATCACAGACAGTGTCACCAGCAAAGCACCCACTCACCACCTCCTCCATGCTTCATGGTGAGAACCCCACATGCAGAGATCATCCATTCACCTACTCTGTATCTCACAACGATGTGGCGGTTGGAACCAAAAATCTCAAATTTGGACTCAGACTGAAGGACAGATTTCTACCGGTCTAATGTCCATTGCTCGTGTTTCTTGGCCTAAGCAAGTCTTCTTCTTATTGGTGTCCTTTAGTAGTGGTTTCTTTGCAGCAATTCGACCACAAAGGCCTGATTCACACAGTCCCCTCTGAACAGTTGATGTTAAGATGTGTCTGTTACTTGAACTCTGAAGCATTTATTTAGGCTGCAATTTCTGGGGCTGGTAACTCTAACTTATTCTCTGGGTCTTCTATTCCTGTGGCGGTCCTCATGAGAACCAGTTTCAGCATAGCATTTGATGGTTTTTACGACTGCACTTGAAGAAACATTCAAGGTTCCTGAAATTTTCCAGATCGACTGACCATGTCTTAAAGTAATGATGGATTATTGTTTCTTTCTGCTTATTTGAGCTGTTCTTGCCATAATATGGACTTCGTCTTTAACAAAAATAGGGCTATCGTCTGTATACCACCCTAACATTGTCCCAACACAACTGACTGGCTGAAATAAATTCCAGAAATTAACTTTTAACAAGGCACACCTGTTCATTGAAATGCATTTAAGGTGAGTACCTGTAACTTCCGGGTTGGAGCGAGCGGTCGCATCTGCACTCGGTCCGCAGGTAGTATTACATTTCATTACATTTCATTACATTTCATTATAGTACAACGGTTTGATTTGTCTAATCTTAGCAATTTCTTCTTAGCTAGCTACATAGCCGTCTTTGTATCATAGATAATTGCGTAATTATCGTATTTCGTCGTCTTAACGCAGTCTACACTGCCCTGCAGCTAGCCAGCTAGCTAACGTCCACCGTTAGCTAGTCCACCGTCTACCGATTAGCAGCACAACTATTACACTCAACTGAACGACTTGATTAGTGTAGTGTTAGCTAGCTACATAGTTGTCTTTGCTGTCTTCGTACCCAAGATAATTGTGTAGTTTAGAGTGTGTAGTTTTATGTCGTCCTTAACATAGGAGACTCTGCTAGCTAGCCAACAGCTAGCCAACGTCTACCGAACAGAACTTCTGCACTCAACAATCCGGTCGCATTTCGCTTCGCTCCACAGGTAGTATCACATTTTTCATTTCATTTCATTACAGTACAACGGCTCGATTTGTTTGATCGTAGCTAGCTACATAGTTAGCTACATAGCCGTCTTTGTATCAAAGATAATTGTGTAGTCTAGAGCGATTTCCTAGGTTAGCTAGCCAGCTATTGTCGTTCTTTTAACGCAACGTAACGTAATCAACACTGCTAGCTAGCCAGCTAGCCCCGAATAGCAGCACAGTAGAAACTATTACACTCAACGGAACGACTTGATTAGTGTAGTGTCAACAACGCAGCCAATGCCAGCTAGCCTACATAGTCAACAACGCAGCCTCTGCCAACTAGCCTACTTCAGCAGTACTGTATCATTTTAATCATTTTAGTCAATAAGATTCTTGCTACGTAAGCTTAACTTTCTGAACACTCGTGACGTGTAGTCCACTTGTCATTCCAATCTCCTTTGCATTAGCGTAGCCTCTTGTGTAGCCTGTCAACTATGTGTCTGTCTATCCCTGTTCTCTCCTCTCTGCACAGACCATACAAACGCTCCACACCGCGTGGCCGCGGCCACCCTAATCTGGTGGTCCCAGCGCGCACGACCCACGTGGAGTTCCAGGTCTCCGGTAGCCTCTGGAACTGCCGATCTGCGGCCAACAAGGCAGAGTTCATCTCCGCCTATGTCTCCCTCCAGTCCCTCGACTTCTTGGCACTGACGGAAACATGGATCACCACAGACAACACTGCTACTCCTACTGCTCTCTTCGTCTGCCCACGTGTTCTCGCACACCCCGAGAGCTTCTGGTCAGCGGGGTGGTGGCACCGGGATCCTCATCTCTCCCAAGTGGTCATTCTCTCTTTCTCCCCTTACCCATCTGTCTATCGCCTCCTTTGAATTCCATGCTGTCACAGTTACCAGCCCTTTCAAGCTTAACATCCTTATCATTTATCGCCCTCCAGGTTCCTCGGAGAGCTCATCAATGAGCTTGATGCCTTGATAAGCTCCTTTCCTGAGGACGGCTCACCTCTCACAGTTCTGGGCGACTTTAACCTCCCCACGCCTACCTTTGACTCATTCCTCTCTGCCTCCTTCTTTCCACTCCTCTCCTCTTTTGACCTCACCCTCTCACCTTCCCCCTACTCACAAGGCAGGAAATACGCTCGACCTCATCTTTACTAGATGCTGTTCTTCCACTAACCTCGTTGCAACTCCCCTCCAAGTCTCCGACCACTACCTTGTATCCTTTTCCCTCTCGCTCTCATCCAACACTTCCCACACTGCCCCTACTCGGATGGTATCGCGCCGTCCCAACCTTCGCTCTCTCTCCCCCGCTACTCTCTCCTCTTCCATCCTATCATCTCTTCCCTCTGCTCAAACCTTCTCCAACCTATCTCCTGATTCTGCCTCCTCAACCCTCCTCTCCTCCCTTTCTGCATCCTTTGACTCTCTATGTCCCCTATCCCCCAGGCCGGCTCGGTCCTCCCCTCCCGCTCCGTGGCTCGACGACTCATTGCGAGCTCACAGAACAGGGCTCCGGGCAGCCGAGCGGAAATGGAGGAAAACTCGCCTCCCTGCGGACCTGACATCCTTTCACTCCCTCCTCTCTACATTTTCCTCTTCTCTCTCTGCTGCTAAAGCCACTTTCTACCACTCTAAATTCCAAGCATCTGCCTCTAACCCTAGGAAGCTCTTTGCAACCTTCTCCTCCCTCCTGAATCCTCCTCCCCCTCCCCCCCTCCTCCCTCTCTGCAGATGACTTCGTCAACCATTTTGAAAAGAAGGTTGACGACATCCGATCCTCGTTTGCTAAGTCAAACGACACCGCTGGTTCTGCTCACACTGCCCTACCCTGTGCTCTGACCTCTTTCTCCCCTCTCTCCAGATGAAATCTCGCGTCTTGTGACGGCCGGCCGCCCAACAACCTGCCCGCTTGACCCTATCCCCTCCTCTCTTCTCCAGACCATTTCCGGAGACCTTCTCCCTTACCTCACCTCGCTCATCAACTCATCCCTGACCGCTGGCTACGTCCCTTCCGTCTTCAAGAGAGCGAGAGTTGCACCCCTTCTGAAAAACCTACACTCGATCCCTCCGATGTCAACAACTACAGACCAGTATCCCTTCTTTCTTTTCTCTCCAAAACTCTTGAACGTGCCGTCCTTGGCCAGCTCTCCCGCTATCTCTCTCAGAATGACCTTCTTGATCCAAATCAGTCAGGTTTCAAGACTAGTCATTCAACTGAGACTGCTCTTCTCTGTATCACGGAGGCGCTCCGCACTGCTAAAGCTAACTCTCTCTCTCCTCTGCTCTCATCCTTCTAGACCTATCGGCTGCCTTCGATACTGTGAACCATCAGATCCTCCTCTCCACCCTCTCCGAGTTGGGCATCTCCGGCGCGGCCCACGCTTGGATTGCGTCCTACCTGACAGGTCGCTCCTACCAGGTGGCGTGGCGAGAATCCGTCTCCACACCACGTGCTCTCACCACTGGTGTCCCCAGGGCTCTGTTCTAGGCCCTCTCCTATTCTCGCTATACACCAAGTCACTTGGCTCTGTCATAACCTCACATGGTCTCTCCTATCATTGCTATGCAGACGACACACAATTAATCTTCTCCTTTCCCCTTCTGATGACCAGGTGGCGAATCGCATCTCTGCATGTCTGGCAGACATATCCGTGTGGATGACGGATCACCACCTCAAGCTGAACTCGGCAAGACGGAGCTGCTCTTCCTCCCGGGAAGGACTGCCCGTTCCATGATCTCGCCGTCACGGTTGACAACTCCATTGTGTCCTCCTCCCAGAGCGCTAAGAACCTTGGCGTGATCCTGGACAACACCCTGTCGTTCTCAACTAACATCAAGGCGGTGGCCCGTTCCTGTAGGTTCATGCTCTACAACATCCGCAGAGTACGACCCTGCCTCACACAGGAAGCGGCGCAGGTCCTAATCCAGGCACTTGTCATCTCCCGTCTGGATTACTGCAACTCGCTGTTGGCTGGGCTCCTGCCTGTGCCATTAAACCCCTACAACTCATCCAGAACGCCGCAGCCCGTCTGGTGTTCAACCTTCCCAAGTTCTCTCACGTCACCCCGCTCCTCCGCTCCCTCCACTGGCTTCCAGTTGAAGCTCGCATCCGCTACAAGACCATGGTGCTTGCCTACGGAGCTGTGAGGGGAACGGCACCTCAGTACCTCCAGGCTCTGATCAGGCCCTACACCCAAACAAGGGCACTGCGTTCATCCACCTCTGGCCTGCTCGCCTCCCTACCACTGAGGAAGTACAGTTCCCGCTCAGCCCAGTCAAAACTGTTCGCTGCTCTGGCCCCCCAATGGTGGAACAAACTCCCTCACGACGCCAGGACACCGGAGTCAATCACCACCTTCCGGAGACACCTGAAACCCCACCTCTTTAAGGAATACCTAGGATAGGATAAAGTAATCCCTCTCACCCCCCCTCCCCCTGAAAAGATTTAGATGCACTACTGTTCCACTGGAGGTCATAAGGTGAATGCACCAATTTGTAAGTCGCTCTGGATAAGAGCGTCTGCTAAATGACTTAAATGTAAATGTACCTCATGAAGCTAGTAGAGAGAATTTCAAGAGTGTGGCAAAGCTTTCATCAAGGCAAAGGGTGGCTACTTTGAAGAATCTCAAATATAAAATATATTTTGATTTGTTTAACACTTTTTTGGTTACTACATGTTATTTCACAGTTTTGATGTCTTCACTATTATTCTACAATGTAGAAAGTAGTACAAATAAAGAAAAGCCCTGGTACTTTTGACAGGTACTGTGTGTAATATATATTTATATATTTTAAGAAACAACATTCTTCTGTGGGAATTTCAGTACTTCAGCATAACGTTTTCTAGGGATGCACGATAATATCGGTGAACATAACGGAATCGGACGATATTAGCTAAAAATGCCAACATCGGTATCGGCCCGATGTCTAGTTTAACGCCGATGTGAAAAACCGATGTCAAAGCAGACGTGCATATCTATATAACGTAGGTACGTGAAGTAATGACGCCAGGTAAAATTGTGCTACACGTGCAACACATCATCCCTAAACTACCCCACAATGTCTGCTGTGTGGATCAAGCAGTCAATAAGTCGAGCAGTCATTTGAAATTTCAGCGAGACAACTCAAAGGAGAAATCCATTAAAGCCAAGATAAAGGAATTCAATGCCTTTGACAATCAACTGTTCTCTGTCGTGGGTGATGTTGGCTTTCGCCGACTGGTCGAGCACTGGTACACACTACCAAGTGCGCCATTTGTCAGATGTTGCCCTACCGGAGTTACACAGTAATAGCGTCACTGCTAATATCTTCATGACATAAATTCGCTGGAACGCCGTTTGGGTCTTTGCGTGTCAAAAAAGATAGTCGCACTGTCAAAGTTGTACAAAAAAGTGTGCAAACAAGCAAACACTGACAACGAACAATGTGTTTCCAATAACGCACTGATAATAAAGCATATTTTGTTCGACCGCAACTTCTGGGGTAGCTAGCGTTAGCTTGGTACCTAGCTAACAGCAATTACAACCAGCCTGAAAACATTGACTAGTAGAAACTGCAGTCATTTTCATTATTGATTGATTGATTATGATTCAGGAGTCCTTGTGAGTAAGTATTAGCTAGGTTGACAATTGTTGTTCGCCTACTGAAATTGAACTTCAGTTCATGAAAATAAATAACTAGCCAGATACTTAACCCCGTTGCCCAAAGCTAACGTTAAAAGCTGCCAGCTACCTTCATCATGCTAGTGAGGCTCGACCGAACTGGGTTATGTTTTGTGAAGCTAGCCACAATAAGGATTAGGCACAATAGTGGAATTCGCGGTTTGCCTTCAAAATAAAAGTATGTCATTTACAATGATGCAAATGAATACAAACATTAGAATTATGCCATATTTTTATTTTGAAGGCCAACTTCAAAGTCCACTACTGTGGCTAGCTTCACATAGATGGGTCCAACCACCATTAATGAAATAAGAACCGTCTTATTGTCACGCCTTGGTCATTGTATTTTGTGTTTTCGTTATATATGTGGTCAGGCCAGGGTGTGACAGGGGTTTATGTTATTGTTTTTAGTATTGGGGTTTGTAGCATTTGGGATCGCGGCTGAATAGGGGTGTGTCTAGTTAGGCTTGGCTGCCTGAGGCGATTCTCAATCAGAGTCAGGTGATTCTCGTTGCCTCTGATTGGGAACCGTATTTAGGTAGCCTTAGTTTCACTTTGTATGTCGTGGGTGATTGTTCCTGTCTTTGTGTATTCACCAGATAGGCTGTATAGTTTCACGTTCCGTTTGTTGTTTTGTATTCTCAGTTATTTCATGTATCGTTCCGTTTTCCGTCATTAAAGAAACATGAGTAACCACCACGCTGCATTTCGGTCCGACTCTCTTTCAACAACAGACGAACGACGTTACACTTATAAATTAGGGTTAGTTTAGATGGATGACACCTAGCTATATGGTTAGCTAGCAAACTACAGCTCTTGAAACAGATTGTCATTTTGCTATGTTTTTGGGGAAGAACATTGTTTGCATCCATGAGCTAGCTAGCCTTTTTTATGACCAGCAATGTAGGTGTGCGAGACAACTTCACCAGCATCACAGCATACGTATCGATGAATCGTTGTGACATATGAAATACAAGTGATAGTGTAATCAATGTGTAATAACTACATTTTTAAAAAAATGTATGAACGCCAAATAGTGTATATTATTTGACACGCAAAGACCCAAACGGCTTTCCATAGAAATCCAGGTTGAGAATGAAACAACTGAAGAAATTAACAACAAAACAGCAAGTAAGTGAAATAAATAGGTTTTAATTATGTTTTACTGGTAATGGGGACATACGTAAATGCCAACAAAATATTTTTGGGGTCAGTGTGGTGTGTGTGTGTGTATGTAACCTTTATTTAACTAGGCAAGTCAGTTAAGAACAAATTCTTATTTACAATGACGGCCTTCAAACCCAGACGACGCTGGGCCAATTGTGCGCCGCCCTATGGGACTCCCAATCACGGCCAGATGTGATAGAGTCTGGATTCGAACAAGGGACTGTAGTGTCTTAGACCGCTGCGTCCATGTCTGTGTTAACTGTACTAGAATGCTTAAAAGGCCACAAAAATGTTAAATATCGATTATCTGTATCGTTTTTTTGGGGGGGGGACAAGAAGAACATCGGATATCAGCCAAAAACGTCATGTCAGTGCATCACTAAAGTTTTCTGTAGGTTTATATATTATGCCTAGCTCATGCAGCCCCTTGATGATGTGACGCCTGAGGCAAATGCCTCTTCTGCCTAATGGGAAGTCCGCCAGTGCCTCTCTACACGTCTCATGCTTCTGCAAAATTCTCCCTCTTTCTCTCACTTCCTCCTCTCCTCCCTCAACCCTATTATCCCGCCTACCCCCCCCCCCCAAACCTCTCTCTCCTCACCTGTCATGGGGTCAAACAGTTGATTGGCCTCCAGGTCAGTGAAGGTGCTGAAGCAGCAGGGGCAGCGGAACGACGCCCGGTTGGTGGAGTCCCTTTCATCCGTCTCGATGCGCCGCCGCATGTGATCCAGCTTGTACTTGACCACATTGACCAGCAGGCGGTAGTTGATGAAGTAGTAGTTGTGACGCGTGGTCTTGCCGTCGGGAGCCGTCTCCACCCGCATGCGGCACTTGACGAACTTATCGCCCTTGAGCGTATTGAGCACCGAGCGCAGCTGCTTTCGGTCAAACTTGAGCAGCTCCAGCATGTCCTCCTCGCGGACGCAGGGGTTGCGGATAAGGACATCCAGAGCCAGGGCATGCTCCACCCCGTAGAAGCCCCGCACTACCTGCTTGGCCAGGCGCTTCAGCGAAGCAGGGACCTCTGTTAATAATTCTGGCTCTGACATCTTCTATATGGCTGTCCTATGGGGTAGCAGACTGGTAGAGAGAGTGGCTTACAGAATAAGTAAAGGCTACAATAAATAGCCTGAAAAGTGTCTGTGGGTGGTTGGATAGGAGGGTGTGTAAACTTCAGGCAGAAAGGAGAGGATCTTGAGGGGGAGAAACCCCAGCAAGGGGTCAAGGGAGTCCTTCTCTGTGGTGGGATCTGCAACAAAGGAACACTGTTTATACAATCTGGTATTGAAACTTAGACATCACCATCCATCAGTAGGATTACTATATAACTAAGGAACTCTTTGTTAAAAACATGAACATGTGTTCATCCAACGTGGACGGGGTGGCAATGTGGTTAGCTAGCTTGTAAGTCATAACAGTTAGTCAAAAAAAAACTAAATGAGAGATGAACCGGCTGTAAATGCAGAACCTGTATGGTTAGCCAAAATATTATTTAGCAAACGATACTTTTTGTTGTTAGCTAATACTCGCGAATGGAAACGGAATGAATAGAAATCAAACTGGCTAGCTAGCAACTATGCTAACAGTAGCTAGCTCAGTTTACAGCTAGTTACATCACGGGTTAGCGCAATACAATTGATCTCTGAGAATAAACGAGCTAGCTAGCTTAACTACAACACATGTATGAAATACAGAAAATCCGACACTCACTCAATTGCATGTGTTCTCTTGCAATAACTTGAAAGCTTGTGGATGATCTGCTTCGTACTTTTCTCTACATTTTTTCGCCATGGAACTCTGGAAAAATGTTTTCTACTCCGATTGGCTGTACGTCATGCTGTACTTTAACAGCCAATCAACACAACACCATTTTGATTGACGTTCACAATTTCCAATGTTGTTGTTATAAATGTGGATATTTAGAAATGGAAACTGTTCTCCTACACCAACCAGAGAACAAGTGTTATTCTTTGGGCTGGAACTTGACTGTTTACTTCCAGGACAAAAATTAAATGGCGTCTCTTGACAGAGTGAAGGTGCTAGTTTTGGGTGATTCAGGTTGGTATCCTATTAATTTATGTCTCACTAATCGTATTGTCTTTTGTAAATGTTGTCTTTCGACATGGTTTGGTCAAATATAATGCTTATCTAAAACATTAATGTCCCCCTTGTCCCTATCCGTGGTAACTAACGTTAGCTGGTTAAGCTAGACATATAGTAGTTATTTAGAAAACCTTCTAAATCTAATCTTATTTTCTAATCTCTGCTGATGGCTTCCCTTGATGCACTTAAAAATATACCTAGATATGAGAAGGAACTTAACTATGTGCTTGAAAAAAATACTGGATTTGTCTCACTAGCTATAATTATTTTGTCATGACAGGTGTTGGGAAGTCTTCACTCGTTCATCTGCTGTGTCAGAACCAAGTGTTGGGAAATCCATCATGGACTGTAGGCTGCTCCGTGGATGTACGGGTAGGAAAGGACTGCGGTAGAAAATTAGCCAACTGGCTAAAACTGGCACTTTTACTGAAATGTTGATTAATGTGCACTGTCCCCTGTAAAGAATAAACTCAAACTCAACTCGTTGCTTTTTCTTTGTTACTTTAGTCCATTAATTGACTCCGTCACATTCTAGGTCACATTGACTCAGTCACATTCTAAGGTTATTCTAAGAGTTGGTTTTACAGGTCCACGACTACAAGGAGGGCACTCCAGAGGAGAAGACCTACTACATTGAA
Organism: Oncorhynchus nerka; assembly: GCF_034236695.1. NCBI lineage: Eukaryota > Metazoa > Chordata > Actinopteri > Salmoniformes > Salmonidae > Oncorhynchus > Oncorhynchus nerka. The sequence continues at coordinate 15,369,562 of NC_088396.1, read as the reverse complement.
TTATGGGATGTTGGCGGCTCTGTGGGCAGTACCAGCAGTCTGAAAAGCACCAGAGCCGTTTTCTACAACTCTGTCAATGGTAAAGCTGCAGCACTGACTGGCTCTGTCAGTCACCACATGAGAAAAACGATAACCTGTATAGATCTGTAATGACACATAATTGTATCCTTACAGGTATTGTGTTAGTTCACGACCTAACGAACAAGAAATCCTCCCAGAATCTGTATCGCTGGTCCCTAGAAGCCTTGAACAAAGACTCCTCCCCAACGGGGGTAATCGTCTCAAATGGGCAAGTATCTTCTACTGCTGGAATCAAATAGCTTACCTCAATTTAATACATTTTAAAGCTTGTTAAATAGAAGTTGCTATCCTGCATAGGCACTTGGAGAAAGTGTATATACTACTTGAAAGTCATATCTTGAATGTCTTGCCTGAATACTTCCAGTGATTATGACAGAGAACAGTTTGCTGACAGCTCTGTGCCTTTGCTCCTGATCGGCACCAAGTTTGACCAGATCCCAGAGAACAAGAGGAATGATGTTCTCACCAGGACAGCTTTCCTGTCTGAAGACTTCAACGCGGAGGAGATCAACCTGGTAGGTGAAGCCTCACCTCAACTATCCTTCTAGGCCTCTATAGATTCTGAGCTACCCAACACTCGGTCAAAAATAACCTTATTTGCTGCAGCAATGTGCTTTTGCTAACAATAAAAGCCCAATGTATGGGCAGTAGGCACAAATCATTAATATCGTAACAGCTATTGAATAGGCTACAGGTAGTGGCTTGGGGTTTAGGTCATGTTTTTTCCTCGATTCTCATGACAGGATTGCACCAACCAAAGATACTTTGCTGCAGGCACGTCCAACGCTGTGAAGTTGAGCAGATTCTTTGACAAGGTGAAATGTTCAGAAGCGGATGCTTCTTACATATTTTAACCCCCTTAATACAGTGCCTTCAGAAAGTATTCAGATCCCTTGACTTTTTCCACATTTTGTTACGTTACAGCCTTATTCTAAAATGGATTAAATTAATTAAAATCCTCAGCAATCTACACGCAATAGACTGTAATGACAGAGTAAACAGGTTTTTATACATTTTTGTAAATTTATAACAAATAAAAAACAGATGCCTTATTTACGTAAATATTCAGACCCTTTGCTATGAGACTCAAAATTGAACTCCGGTGCATCCTGTTTCCATTGATCATCCTTGAGATGTTTCTATAACATTGGAGTCCACCTGTGGTAAATTAAATTGATTGGACATGATTTGGGAAGGCAAACACCTGTCTAAATAATACAATCAAGCCATGAGGTTGAAGGAATTCTCCGTAGAGCTCCGAGACAGGATTGTGTCGAGGCACAGATCTGGGGAAGGGTACCAAAAATGACTGCAGCATTGAAGGTCCCTAAGAACACTGTGTCCTCCATCATTCTTAAAAGGAAGAAGTTTGGAACCACCAAGACTCTTCTTAGAGCTGGCTGCCTGGCCAAACTGAGCAACCGGGGGAGAAGGGCCTTGGTCAAGGAGGTGACCCAATGGTCACTCTGACAGAGCTCCAGAGTTCCTCTGTGAAGATGGGAGAACCTTCCAGAAGGACAATCAGGCCTTTATGGTAGTGGCCAGACGGAAGCCACTCTGTAAAAGGCACATGACAAAGGACTCGCAGACCATGAGAAACAAGATTCTCTGGTCTGATGAAACCCAAATTGAACTCTTTGGCCTGAATGCCAAGCATCCCGTCTGGAGGAAACCTGGCACCATCTCTACGGTCAAGCATGGTGATGGCAACATCATGCTGTGGGGATGTTTTTCAGATGCAGGGACTGGGAGACTAGTCCGGATCGAGGCAAAGATGAATGGTGCGAAGTACACAGAATCCTTGATGAAAACCTGCTCCAGAGCACTCAGGACTAGGGTGAAGTTTCACCTTCCAACAGGACAGGACAACATCTCTGGAGAAACCTGAAAGTAGCTGTGCAGCGACGCTCCGCTCCCCATCCAGCCTGACAGAGCTTAAGAGGATCTGCAAAGAAAAATGGGACAAACTCCCCAAATACAGGTGTGCCAAGCTTGTAGCGTCATACCCTAGAAGACTTGAGGCATTAATATCTACCACAAAGGTGCTAAAACAAAGTACTGAGTAAATGGTATGAATAGTTATGTAAATGTGATATCTGTTATTTTTAATAAATTAGCTAAATATTCTGAACCTGTTTTTGCTTTGTCATTATGGGATATTCTGTGTAGATTGAGGGGAGGGGGGAGACTATTTAATTTTAGAATTAGGCTGTAACCTAATAATGTGGAAAGTCAAGGGGTCTGAATACTTTCCGAAGGCACTGGATACTGTTCTTTCTATACGAGAGTGCATGAGCATGTACAAAAAAACATAACTTGTCTTTTATTTTAGGTTGTAGAGAAGAGATACTTCACCAGAGACCCTAGTCAAGTAAGTGATGGTCTATGTATCCATAATGAACATGAAACACTGCTCTGGTTTTCCCATTTTGAAACCATTACTTTATCAGCTCTGAAACATAAAACCATCTCTCCTCCTCTCCAGATGACAGGTTTCACAGAGAGGAAACGCTTCAACTTCAAAAGCGTTCACTACGACTGAGGTGGACAGTGCTTCAACCTGATTCAGTGCAGTCTCTCACTCAACAAGTGAACCTTGTCTTGTCTTTTTTTCTTTCTTTAAAAAAAAATCTCTGTTAAAGGCCCAGTGCAGTCAAAAACGTGAATTTTCTGTTTTTTTTGTGTGTTTTTTTCACACTGAGGTTGGAATAATATTGTGATAATTTCCTTTTAGTGTAAGAGCTGTTTGAAAACACTGAGTGAAATCTCAGCTTGTTGTTTTGGCCTGGTGACATACATTAGTTAATAAACCAATAAGAACGCTCCAAACCTCTCTGCCAATAATAGCTAGTTTTCTCCTCCCCACTCAGACCACTCCCAGACAGTCCTAGCACAATTCTTGATTGAGAAATGGCTTTTTAACCTCTGCCAAAGTAACAGCCATATCCATTAGGCTAGAGGACAGTATTCCGCACTTTGCCCTGTCCTTTGTGTTTGTATAGTACAGGAGAAGGCAACGTGTGGAATGCTGTTCCCTGGCCTAATGGATATTGTCCTACTAGAAAAGCTACTGTTCCAGAGGTTGCCAATTTCAAACAATCACATTTGTTACCCAGAAATAATTGAGAGAAACTGCTGCAGTGGACCTATAATACTGTGGTCAAACCCACTTGGCACTTATTGCTAGAGTAGGGGTCTTAACCCCATTGTCCTGGCTAAATTCTCAACCTGGCCCCATTTCCATCATGGCCACCTAATCGTCCCCCTCATTCCTCATTGGCATATACAGTGAGCTCCATAGTTATTGGGACGGTGACACTTGTTGTTTTGGCTCTACTCCAGTACTTTGGATGTGAAAAGGATACAATGACTTGAGGTTAAAGTCCAGACTGTCAGCTTCAATTTGAGGGTATATTCATCCATATTGGGTGAACCTTTTAGATATTATAGCACTTTTTGACTGTCCCTCCATTTTAGGGAACCAAAAGTAATTGGGACAAATTCACTTGTGTATTAAAGTAGTAAAAAGTGTAGTATTTGGTCCCATATTCATAGCACGCAATGACTACATCAAGTGTGTGACTCTATACATTTTTGGGATGCATTTGCTGTTTGTTTGGATTGTTTAAGAATATTTTTGTGCCTAATAGAAATTAATGGTGAATCATGTATTGTCATTTGAGTCAATTATTGTAAATAAGAATATGTTTCTAAACACTTATACATGATTACGGATAGTCCTGCATGAATCCTGAGTAATGATGAGCGAGAAAGTCTTGGTTAGCATGTCTTGGGGTTCTGATATTTGTGCATCTAACTTTCTCACTCATTATTCACGATTAATTCAGGATTACCCATATTATGACATAGTAAGGATGTGTTTCAATTTATTTTCCAATGTTAATTGTTATAAGAATAACAGAATTCTGAATACAAATGTAACATTTTGACAAAATGAATCCAGGACTGAAGGTATTTTCTGGGTGTAAGCACGGGATGCTTCCTGTAGTATCTTGTATGGGTCATAATACCTAGTCTTATACCCTTTTTGGCTAGGACACCATCCTTAGTGCTTGTTGATATCCTGTCTAGGAGTTTGACCGCTGGGGAAATCATAGTCTATGAAAACAACTGAGGGTAAGAGCACAAGGTGCATTTGCAACCCTGCCGTAAACTATGGCCGTGTGCTATGAATCATCGTTTCAAATGTGCAGGAACAGATCTTCGATTACATCATCTTTTATTCAAGTCACTCGGGACACACACACAAAAAAAAACGATTTACGTAATTCTGTCAGATTACAGTTAACTGGCTCGTATTCAGTCGAGCAACAATGTACACAATCATCGGTGTCTCTGGGTAAAAGCCATGATTTTAAAGTGTAGAGAATGTGTCCTAGGAACCGATAGGCAGATGGTCAGTCCATTGATGTGCCCGCCCACTGGGCATAGACGTCAGTTCAACGTCAAGATTTGATTTACATTTGAGTTGTTGACTTCGTTGTTTTACAACTTGAACCATGTCATTGGATTTAGGTAAAAAGTTGGGTGAAAAAACAAGATAAACGTTCCTGGAATCCCTTTTATGTTGAATCCCTTTTAATGTTGATGACTTTTCAAATCAAATTTTATTTGTCACATACACATGGTTAGCAGATGTTAGTGCGAGTGTAGCGTAATGCTTGTGCTTCTAGTTCCGACAATGCAGTAATAACCAACAAGTAATCTAACTAACAATTCCAAAACTACTGTCTTATACACAGTGTAAGGGGATAAAGAATATGTACATAAGGATATATGAATGAGTGATGGTACAGGGCAGCATACAGTAGATGGTATCGAGTACAGTATATACATATGAGATGAGTATGTAGACAAAGTAAACAAAGTGGCATAGTTAAAGTGGCTAGTGATACATGTATTACATAAGGATGCAGTCGATGATATAGAGTACAGTATATACGTATGCATATGAGATGAATAATGTAGGGTAAGTAACATTATATAAGGTAGCATTGTTTAAAGTGGCTAGTGATATATTTACATAATTTCCCATCAATTCCCATTATTAAAGTGGCTGGAGTTGGGTCAGCGTCAATGTCAGTGTGTTGGCAGCAGCCACTCAATGTTAGTGGTGGCTGTTTAACAGTCTGATGGCCTTGAGATAGAAGCTGTTTTTCAGTCTCTCGGTCCCAGCTTTGATGCACCTGTACTGACCTCGCCTTCTGGATGATAGCGGGGTGAACAGGCAGTGGCTCGGGTGGTTGATGTCCTTGATGATCTTTATGGCCTTCCTGTAACATCGGGTGGTGTAGGTGTCCTGGAGGGCAGGTAGTTTGCCCCCGGGGATGCGTTGTGCAGACCTCACTACCCTCTGGAGAGCCTTACGGTTGAGGGCGGAGCATTTGCCGTACCAGGCGGTGATACAGCCCGCCAGGATGCTCTCGATTGTGCATCTGTAGAAGTTTGTGAGTGCTTTTGGTGACAAGCCGAATTTCTTCAGCCTCCTGAGGTTGAAGAGGCGCTGCTGCGCCTTCTTCACGACGCTGTCTGTGTGAGTGGACCAATTCAGTTTGTCTGTGATGTGTATGCCGAGGAACTTAAAACTTGCTACCCTCTCCACTACTGTTCCATCGATGTGGATAGGGGGGTGTTCCCTCTGCTGTTTCCTGAAGTCCACAATCATCTCCTTAGTTTTGTTGACGTTGAGTGTGAGGTTATTTTCCTGACACCACACTCCGAGGGCCCTCACCTCCTCCCTGTAGGCCGTCTCGTCGTTGTTGGTAATCAAGCCTACCACTGTTGTGTCGTCCGCAAACTTGATGATTGAGTTGGAGGCGTGTGTGGCCACGCAGTCGTGGGTGAACAGGGAGTACAGGAGAGGGCTCAGAACGCACCCTTGTGGGGCCCCGTGTTGAGGATCAGCGGGGGAGGAGATGTTGTTGCCTACCCTCACCACCTGGGGGCGGCCCGTCAGGAAGTCGAGTACCCAGTTGCACAGGGCGGGGTCGAGACCCAGGGTCTCGAGCTTGATGACGAGCTTGGAGGGTACTATGGTGTTGAATGCCGAGCTGTAGTCGATGAACAGCATTCTCACATAGGTATTCCTCTTGTCCAGATGGGTTAGGGCAGTGTGCAGTGTGGTTGAGATTGCATCGCCTGTGGACCTATTTGGGCGGTAAGCAAATTGGAGTGGGTCTAGGGTGTCAGGTAGGGTGGAGGTGATATGGTCCTTGACTAGTCTCTCAAAGCACTTCATGATGACGGAAGTGAGTGCTACGGGCGGTAGTCGTTTAGCTCAGTTACCTTAGCTTTCTTGGGAACAGGAACAATGGTGGCCCTCTTGAAGCATGTGGGAACAGCAGACTGGTATAGGGATTGATTGAATATGTCCGTAAACACACCGGCCAGCTGGTCTGCGCATGCTCTGAGGGTGCGGCTGGGGATGCCGTCTGGGCCTGCAGCCTTGCGAGGGTTAACACGTTTAAATGTCTTACTCACCTCGGCTGCAGTGAAGGAGAGACCGCATGTTTTCGTTGCAGGCCGTGTCAGTGGCACTGTATTGTCCTCAAAGCGGGCAAAAAAGTTATTTAGTCTGCCTGGGAGCAAGACATCCTGGTCCGTGACTGGGCTGGGTTTCTTCTTGTAGTCCGTGATTGACTGTAGACCCTGCCACATGCCTCTTGTGTCTGAGTCGTTGAATTGAGATTCTACTTTGTCTCTGTACTGACGCTTAGCTTGTTTGATAGCCTTGCGGAGGGAATAGCTGCACTGTTTGTATTTGGTCATGTTACCAGACACCTTGCCCTGATTAAAAGCAGTGGTTCGCGCTTTCAGTATCACGCGAATGCTGCCATCAATCCACGGTTTCTGGTTAGGGAATGTTTTTATCGTTGCTATGGGAACGACATCTTCAACGCACGTTCTAATGAACTCGCACACCGAATCAGCGTATTCGTCAATATTGTTATCTGACGCAATACGAAACATGTCCCAGTCCACGTGATGGAAGCAGTCTTGGAGTGTGGAGTCAGCTTGATCGGACCAGCGTTGGACAGACCTCAGCGTGGGAGCCTCTTGTTTAAGTTTCTGCCTGTAGGCAGGGATCAACAAAATGGAGTCGTGGTCAGCTTTTCCGAAAGGGGGGCGGGGCAGGGCCTTATATGCGTCGCGGAAGTTAGAGTAACAATGATCCAGGGTTTTACCACCCCTGGTTGCGCAATCGATATGCTGATAAAATTTGGCAAATACAATCTGTTTTTATGGTTGAAATGGCATGGAAACAACTGCCTGTACCTAATGTAATTTGATAACGTTGTATCTGGTCAGAGCAGGGTCTGAAAGCAGCCGGAGTGTGTCTCCTGACTTTTCAGATTTCATCCTTTTTGTTTGGGTGTTTCACAGCCTCAGGAGGATGGGGTGTAGGGTGAAGTTGCCCCTAGATGCTGATCCTGGGTGTTTCACAGCCTCAGGAGGATGGGGTGTAGGGTGAAGTTGCCCCTAGATGCTGATCCTGGGTGTTTCACAGCCTCAGGAGGATGGGGTGTAGGGTGAAGTTGCCCCTAGATGCTGATCCTGGGTGTTTCACAGCCTCAGGAGGATGGGGTGTAGGGTGAAGTTGCCCCTAGATGCTGATCCTGGGTGTTTCACAGCCTCAGGAGGATGGGGTGTAGGGTGAAGTTGCCCCTAGATGCTGATCCTGGGTGTTTCACAGCCTCAGGAGGATGGGGTGTAGGGTGAAGTTGCCCCTAAATGCTGATCTTGGGTCAGTCTTGCATTTTCCTCAATTACGCTTAAGGTTAGGATTTGGGGAGAGGAACTTCACCCTGGAGCGGAGGATGTATTCTATGATTTCCTGCTTCGCTAGCAACCACCCAGGTAGGGGTGTCATTATTTTAGAGGGGACACAAAGTTAGGGTCAGTGATGGAAAAAGTACTCTATTGTTATACTTGAGTAAAAAAAGTAAAAGTATAGATGCATTAATAGAAAATGATCAAGTAAAAGTCACCTAGTAAAATACTACTTGAGTAAAAATATTTGGTTTTAAATATATTTAAGTATCAAAAGTAAATGTAATTGCTAAAATATACTTAAGTATCAAAAGTATAAGTCATTTCACATTCCTTATATTAAGCAAACCAGACGGAACAATTTTTTATTTATTTTTTAAATGGATGGATAGCCAGGGGAACACTTAGGCAATACTTTACAAATGAAGCATTTGTGTTTAGTGAGTCTACCAGATCAGATGCAGTAGGGATGTTCTCTGTTTAGTGAGTCCTCCAGATCAGATGCAGTAGGGATGACCAGGGATGTTCTCTGTTTAGCGAGTCTGCCAGATCAGATGCAGTAGGGATGACCAGGGATGTTCTCTGTTTAGCGAGTCTGCCAGATCAGATGCAGTAGGGATGACCAGGGATGTTCTCTGTTTAGCGAGTCTGCCAGATCAGAGTCAGTAGGGATGACCAGGGATGTTCCTTGTTTAGTGAGTCTGCCAGATCAGAGTCAGTAGGGATGACCAGGGATGTTCTCTGTTTAGCGAGTCCCCCAGATCAGAGTCAGTAGGGATGACCAGGGATGTTCTCTTGATCAGTGCTAGAATTAGACCATTTTCCTTTTGAAATGTGATGAGTACTTTTGGGTGTCAGGGAAAATGTAGGGAGTAAAAAGTACACTTATTTAGGAATGTAGTGGAGTATAAGTAAATGTTGTCAAAAATATAAATAGTAATGTAATGATATCCCAAAAAAGCTACTTAAGTAGTACTTTAAAGTATTTTTACTTTGCAAACACACAGTACACACACGCACCCATTATTTTAGAGGGTGGTCCGAAGCGGTGTTGTGGTATTTAGCATGTTTCAAACTTTTATTTATTTTTGTTATTTTACCAGGTAAGTTGACTGAGAACACGTTCTCATTTGCAGCAATGACCTGGGGAATAGTTACAGGGGAGAGGAGGGGGATTAATGAGCCAATTGTAAACAGGAGATTATTAGGGGACCGTGATTGTTTGAGGGCCAGATTGGGAATTTAGCCAGGACACCGGGGTTAACAGCCCTACGATAAGTGCTATAGGATCTTTAATGACCTCAGAGTCAGGACACCCGTTTAACGTCCCATCCGAAAGACGGCACCCTACACAGGGCAGTGTCCCCAATCACTGCCCTGGGGCATTGGGATATTTTTTTATACCAGAGGAAAGAGCCTCCTACTGCCTCCCCAACACCACTTCCAGCAGCATCTGGTCTCTCATCCAGGAACTGACCAGGACCAACCCTGCTTAGCTTCAGAAGCAAGCCAGAAGTGGTATGCAGGGTGGTATGCTGCTGGTAAACACCTGAAACTTTTTACTGCAATCTAGATACATAATCGGTATTCTTAATTCTATGTCAAAATGTCTATTTTTCTGCATGGGTCTTCTAAGCATACCTCTTTACCTGTTCAATTGCCATTTTAATGAGGGTGTCATTCTGACTGTTGTAAATCACACATCTCAATATACTGCACTAACATGCCTATACTGCACTAACATGCCTAGGATATTACATCCAAATTTCATCACAGTACATGGGATCATAACACACATCATCAAACCCTTTCTTTCTAAAATTATCTGCCGAAATTGTTGCCACCCCTATTACTAGCCTGTTCAACCTCTCGTGTCATCTGAGATTCCCAAAGATTGGAAAGCAGCTGCGGTCATCCCCCTCTTCAAAGGGGAGGACACTCTTGACCCAAACTGCTACAGACCTATATCTATCCTACCATGCCTTTCTAAGGTCTTCGAAAGCCAAGTCAACAAACAGATTACCGACCATTTCGAATCTCACCATACCTTCTCTGCTATGCAATCTGGTTTCAGAGCTGGTCATGGGTGCACCTCAGCCATGCTCAAGGTCCTAAACGATATCTTAACCGCCATCGATAAGAAACATTACTGTGCAGCCGTATTCATTGATCTGGCCAAGGCTTTCGACTCTGTCAATCACCACATCCTCATCGGCAGACTCGACAGCTTTGGTTTCTCAAATTATTGCCTCGCCTGGTTCACCAACTACTTCTCTGATAGAGTTCAGTGTGTCAAATCGGAGGGTCTGCTGTCCGGACCTCTGGCAGTCTCTATGGGGGTGCCACAGGGTTCAATTCTTGGACCGACTCTCTTCTCTGTATACATCAATGAGGTCGCTCTTGCTGCTGGTGAGTCTCTGATCCACCTCTACGCAGACGACACCATTCTGTATACTTCCGGCGCTTCTTTGGACACTGTGTTAACAACCCTCCAGGCAAGCTTCAATGCCATACAACTCTCCTTCCGTGGCCTCCAATTGCTCTTAAATACAAGTAAAACTAAATGCATGCTCTTCAACCGATCGCTACCTGCACCTACCCGCCTGTCCAACATCACTACTCTGGACGGCTCTGACTTAGAATACGTGGACAACTACAAATACTTAGGTGTCTGGTTAGACTGTAAACTCCTTCCAGACCCATATCAAACATCTCCAATCCAAAGTTAAATCTATAATTGGCTTCCTATTTCGCAACAAAGCATCCTTCACTCATGCTGCCAAACATACCCTTGTAAAACTGACCATCCTACCAATCCTCGACTTTGGCGATGTCATTTACAAAATAGCCTCCAATACCCTACTCAACAAATTGGATGCAGTCTATCACAGTGCAATCCGTTTTGTCACCAAAGCCCCATATACTACCCACCATTGCGACCTGTACGCTCTCGTTGGCTGGCCCTCGCTTCATACTCGTCGCCAAACCCACTGGCTCCATGTCATCTACAAGACCCTGCTAGGTAAAGTCCCCCCTTATCTCAGCTCGCTGGTCACCATAGCATCTCCCACCTGTAGCACACGCTCCAGTAGGTATATCTCTCTAGTCACCCCCAAAACCAATTCTTTCTTTGGCCGCCTCTCCTTCCAGTTCTCTGCTGCCAATGACTGGAACGAACTACAAAAATCTCTGAAACTGGAAACACTTATCTCCCTCACTAGCTTTAAGTACCAACTGTCAGAGCAGCTTACAGATTACTGCACCTGTACATAGCCCACCTATAATTTAGCCCAAACAACTACCTCTTTCCCAACTGTATTTAATTAATTTATTTATTTTGCTCCTTTACACCCCATTATTTTTATTTCTACTTTGCACATTCTTCCATTGCAAAACTACCATTCCAGTGTTTTACTTGCTATATTGTATTTACTTTGCCACCATGGCCTTTTTTGCCTTTACCTCCCTTCTCACCTCATTTGCTCACATTCTATATAGACTTGTTTATACTGTATTATTGACTGTATGTTTGTTTTACTCCATGTGTAACTCTGTGTCGTTGTATCTGTCGAACTGCTTTGCTTTATCTTGGCCAGGTCGCAATTGTAAATGAGAACTTGTTCTCAACTTGCCTACCTGGTTAAATAAAGGTAAATAAATAAATAAATCAATACAGGCACATATCATGGCATCATAATTAATACACAAATATGCCATATTACATGTAAACCAAGTATATTTCTGCATATCTAAACATACCTCTTGAACTGTCTGTATCCTCCTGACTGGTAGTTCGTACGTGATATTCAGTGCATTTAGTAATTGCTTGTTTTTCTAAAGTCTAGCAACCTTGCCATCAGTCATGCCAGCTAAAATAGACAAGCTACTCTAACTTGATTGATACCCTGAAATGGCTTGGTAGATGGTTAGGTTCTCAATCTCCCAACTTCCTATCTACAGTAGCTGGCTAGCTAAAGCCAACTTCATAAAATTGCTAGGTGGCTAGTAGTACAGAGAAACAAAACATTTTTTTTATTTATTCATCAGGAAGGGATCAATGGACTACATAGCTTTATCAAATTCATTTACAAACATACCTTCGGCGAGTCCTGCCCATCACCGGTAGCTAAAATCACATCAAACACTTTGCTGCTCTACATTCTCTCTCTCCTCCACTGCCGATACTGTTTGCATGCACTAGACTAGAGTGTGTTCTTCTTTACGATTTGGTTGGCGAATCTTATCCAACTTTTAGAGACGCATACACTGCCACCTACTGTACTGGTGTTTGTGAGACCATTCACAGCCTACCAACATTAAATTCTTGATACAGTAAATCAAAATTGGAGAAAAGTTAAACCACCCCATTACCTTATTTAACCCTATCTAATCCTACTCCAGACCCGTAACGGTCTGAGAGGACAACACTACCACTCAACACCCCCTGCAACTGTTCTGCAGTAAATCCTCGCAATCCCAAGTACTTCTCTGCAACTGCCACCACATCCTCTATTTTCTGTGACTTCCGATCCATTTCTGAAGTACAACTGACAACCACGGTTATAAATGCTAAAATGCCCACCTTACTGAAGCACATATTCTTCCCATCTCTCTCTCTCTTGATCTCTGCCTACTCACAGGTATCCTCTCAGGACCCCTCACCCTGTAGCCATCATCCTCTACCACTCTCTTCACTGCTTCGACATACAACACTTTCTGCACTACTCTCACCCTGGCAACCTCAACCTGCCATTATCTCACTGGACACCTCCGATCTCCAGTCCCATGGGTGTAACAGTATAACTTTAGACCGTCCCCTCGCCCATACCCGGGCGCGAACCAAAGGCCCTCTGCACACATCAACAACAGTCACCCTCAAAGCATCGTTACCCATCACTCCACAAAAACCACGGCCCTTGCAGAGCAAGGGGAACCACTACTTCAAGGTCTCAGAGCAAGTGACGTCACCGATTGAAACGCTATTTAGTGCGCACCACCGCTAACTAGCTAGCCGTTTCACATCCGTTACATGGGCACCCCCACAACTAACACACACAACTTTCTCCACCAATACTACACATTCTCTCCACCGGTACAACACATTCCTTCATCTCATGCCCTTCAGCACACTTCTCACATCTAGGAATCGCCCTCCTACACACTGCTGCAACCTGCCCATAAACTTGACACCTAAAACACTGTAGTATTTTCAGGAACTAAAGCTCTCACGGGATACCTTATACTTCTTAACTTGACGTTGTCGGGCAAAGACGCCACATAAAAAGTTAGCGGGCCATTCTATGTCTTCTACGTTTCCCCGCGCTCTCCACCGGATCTGCGTCACACCAACTGGCAGGCGTCACAGACACCAGGAATCTTCCATTTCAACTGATCCTCCTCAACACTTATTGTTATCGTCACGTTCACTTTCCTTCTATAGCTCTTCTAAGAGTTCTGTGCGATCCTTCATTCCATATTCCTTCAAAACATATTCCACTTTCCCACTTTTTTCCTTATCCGCCATCTTTCCTTCCACCAGATTGCTTGTGCAATCCCATACTCCATATTTATTCATAATACTGTATGTTCCTATTTCTATTTTTTTCTTGTCCGCCATCTTCTTTTGTGACTGCCGTTGATCTTCCGATTGTCTTGATCCATTAGAGTATCTAGCATCCTGCTTAGCATATCTTTCCTCCGGGGGGGAGGCATTTTGGAAGGAACCACTTACTAGGGAGAATAAGTGGGGTGGGGTGGGTGTACTGTTTGGCTGGTGCAGTCAGTGTGCCCCCTTCGCAAATTACCGACTGACATATATTTTTTATAAATAATTATGATCAAATATGGGCTTAAAGGGGAACTCTACATGCTGGTTTGGCCTCGTTTTTTGGGGTTGTTCCTCGAGAAAATCTGGTGGCAATGACAGAAGTGAGTTGGCTTGGGGGTGTGGTTTGATGTGGATGTTCCTTGGGTGTGTCCTTGCCATTACCTAGACTCACCCATCTGTCAGAGCCTTGCCCGCAGCTGTTTCCGCCCACTCAATCACAACAAAGGAACCTCCAGCAGGATGAGTTCAATGGGGGCGGCAGCGTAGCCTAGTGGTTAGAGCGTTGGACTAGTAACCGGGAAGGTTGCAAGTTCAAACCCCCAAGCCAACAAGGTACAAATCTGTCGTTCTGCCCCTGAACAGGCAGTTAACCCACTGTTCCTAGGCCGTCATTGAAAATAAGAATTTGTTCTTAACTGACTTGCCTAGTTAAATAAAGGTTAAAAATTAAAATAACTACAGGCAGATAGATGTATGATGAGATGTCAGAGGAAGCTTTGAATAGGTCAGTAGCCTACAGAGTAATATGAGAAGAATTCAATTGCTGAATGTATGTAGATATTCTAAATTAAGTCTTTTGATCACTTTCAAATGTAGTAACACGTCCATAAACAACCCTTTACATACCATGCATTCGGGAACCCTTGACTTTTCCCACATTTTGTTACATTACAGCCTTATTCTAAAACAGATTAAATTAATTTTTTCCTCATCAATCTACACCCGAATCTTTGCCATGAGACTTGAAATTGAGCTCAAGTGCATCCTGTTTCCAATGATCATCCTTGAGATGTTTCTACAATTTGATTGGAGTCCACCTGTGGTAAATCCAATTGATTGGACATGATTTGGAAAGGCACACAACTGTCTATATAAGCGACTCCTGTGGCGGGCCGGCTAACCAAGGTTGCCAGGTGCATGGTGTTTCCTCCTGTGTTTCCTCTGACACATTGGTGCGGCTGGCTTCCGGGTTGGATGCGCACTGACATATGGGTGCGGCTGGCTTCCGGGTTGGATGCGCACTGTGTTAAGAAGCAGTGCGGCTTGGTAGGGTTGTGTATCGGAGGACGCATGACTTTCAACCTTCATCTCTCCCGAGCCCGTACGGGAGTTGTAGCGATGAGACAAGATAGCTACTAAACAATTGGATACCACGAAATTGGGGAGAAAAAGTAAGTACTTAAGTAAAAAAAAAAAAAACTTGAAAGTACTACTTAAGTAGTTTTTGGGGGTATTTGTACTCCACTTTACCATTTGTATTTTTGACAACTTTGTACTTTTACTTCACTACATTCCTAAAGGAAATATTGTACTTTTTTTTCATACATTTTCCCTGACACCCAAAAGTTACATTTTGAAGGCTTAGCAGTACAGGAAAATGGTCTAATTCACACACTTATCAAGAGAACATCCCTGGTCATCCCGACTGCATCTGATCTGGTGGACTCACTAAACACAAATGCTTCATTTGTAAATTACGTCTGATGGATGGAGTGTGCCCCTGGCTAATACATTTGGTTTGCTTAATATAAGGAATTTGAAATTATTTATAATTTTACTTTCAATCCTTAAGTATATTTTAGCAATAACATTTACCTTTGATACTTAAGTATATTTAAAACCAAATACTTTTAGACTTTTACTCAAGTAGGATTTTACTGGGTGACTTTCACTTTTACTTGAGTATTTTATTAAGGTATCTTTACTTTTACTCAAGTATGACATTTGGGGACTTTTTCCAGTAACAGGAGTGTAATGCTCGATAACAGAAGTGTAGTGCTAGGTGGCAGGAGTGTAATGCTAGGTGGCAGGAGTGTAATGCTAGGTGGCAGGAGTGTAATGCTAGGTGGCAGGAGTGTAATGCTAGGTGGCAGGAGTGTAATGCTAGGTAACAGAAGTGTAATGCTAGGTAACAGGAGTGTAATGCTAGGTAACAGGAGTGTAATGCTAGGTAACAGGAGTGTAATGCTAGGTAACAGAAGTGTAATGCTAGGTGGCAGGAGTGTAATGCTAGGTGGCAGGAGTGTAATGCTAGGTGGCAGGAGTGTAATGCTAGGTGGCAGGAGTGTAATGCTAGGTGGCAGGAGTGTAATGCTAGGTAACAGAAGTGTAATGCTAGGTGACAGAAGTGTAATGCTAGGTGGCAGGAGTGTAATGCTAGGTGGCAGGAGTGTAATGCTAGGTGGCAGGAGTGTAATGCTAGGTGGCAGGAGTGTAATGCTAGGTGGCAGGAGTGTAGTGCTAGGTGACATGAGTGTAGTGCTAGGTGACAGGAGTGTAGTGCTAGGTGACAGGAGTGTAGTGCTAGGTGACAGGAGTGTAGTGCTAGGTGACAGGAGTGTAGTGCTAGGTGACAGGAGTGTAGTGCTAGGTGGGCACGTACGATATGACACAGGTTTCAGTGGAGCAGAAGAAGTCACACCACACACAACAATTAAACACACACATTTAGCACTAACACACAGGGTCAAACGTCCATATACATGTAGCCAACTATGGTCATGCATGCACACACCATGCGCAAACACGCGCAAACACGCGCAAACACACACACACTGACGCACACAGACCTGAGGATGAGAGCACAGGTAGTCTGTCCCAGGACATATTCAGGAGCCACTTCTCCAAACTCTCATGGCACACACCTCACAAACTTCAGAGTAGGATTTCCTCTCTGCAAAGGATGTAACAGCAAGGATAGGAAGACATTAGTAACACAACAATGCTGAGGTTGCTTACACTATTTATTTTACTTTTTATTTTATTTAACTAGGCAAGTCAGCTAAGAACAAATTCTTATTTACAATGGCAGCTTACCCCGGCCAAACCCGGACGACGCTGGGCCAATTGTGCTCCGCCCTATGGAACTCCCAATCACGGCCAGATGTGATACAGCCAGTCATCGAACCAGGGACTGTAGTGACGCCTCTTGCACTGAGATGCAGTGCCTTAGACCGCTGCGCCACTCGGGAGCCCAAAATATTAGTTTAAGTCTTCCTGAACACAGACTTTCAATTCAATGATTTTGTTGGTAAGAATGCTACTAAGGCATAACGTGTAAATGCCAATCATGTAACTAGACACAGCATTTTTTAACTGTAGCTTTTTCAACGTTCATCACTCTTACCTGTCTGGGGCTGACTATGATACTGTTTCCTGAGCCCACTGGTTTAGGATGACCCAGGATGTTGATGCCTTCTGACCTTTGACCCTCCTGCCTCTGCTCTGGTTGCTACGATGTCGTCAGTAATTTGTTATGTTATGTATTTAAGGTTGCCTATTCGTACTGGCCATTTTTGCACTAGCAAAACAAGTCCGTCCATTCAGCCAAGGTATAGCTAGCTAGCCTGCCTGTTACCTCAGCATGTGGTTGCAAAGATCAACTTAATAGCCAGTAAGCTACATCACGGTAGAGAGCAGATCTTCCACCAGAGACAACTGTAACAAATGTAGCTAACATTAGAAGGAGTTTTTTTTATGTGTCATAGTATTTATCCCTGTAGTTGAATTTCATAGTGGTTTATTTTCCACTTAAGCCGATCACCAGTAGCCTACAGGCTTCCATTCACTCTGTGCCTGACAAAAAATATGTATAGCCATGTATTTTTCATCCAGACATTCCATGCAATGAAACCTCTAGTGCAAACCTTTCTTTTGATCACTTTTGTTCATTTACCATGCTTTCCATGCTGTCTATTCTGCACTAGTGTAGCAGCCCCAGCAGGAGGCAGCACATCCATACCCCAGAGCCAGGCAGGCAGAGGTGTATTGAAGAACCTTCTCCTGATTGAGGACATGCTCAACTTTTGCACTAGATAACTACAGGGACACCAAATGTGTCAATAAGTCAGATGACAGTTGCATTACACAATTTTGGATGGATGTATCAACGTACTGGTCACACTTCATTGAAATGACATGGAAAGAATGTTGATTCAACCAGTGTGTGCCCAGTGGGAAATGTCATATTGCTCTCACAGCACAACAATCAGTCCTAACAGTGGCATCACAGCAGCTCTGATTTGAGCTACAGTGAGGTCCTAAAGTATTGTGACAGTGACACGTGTTTTGTTGTTTTGACTCTGTTCTCCACCACTTTGGATTTTAAATAATACAATGACTGACTGTCAGCTTTAATTTGAGGTTTGAACCGTTTAGAAATTACGTCACTTTTTGTACAAAGTCACCCAATTTTAGGGGACCAAAAGGACTGGAACAAATTCACTTATGTGTATTAAAGTAGTCAAAAGTGTAATATTTGGTCCCATATTCCTAGCACTCAATGATTACATCCAGCTTGAACAATATACCCCCAAGACATTCTAACCTCTCACCATTACAATAACAGTGTCACGTTCGTTTAAAGATGGATTGGACCAAGGTGCAGCGTGGTATACGTACATTAAAAAAAATAATAATAATAATTAAATGACACTGGGGAAAAACGAAAAGAAACCTAACGTACCATTTCATGCAGTGCAGAAAGCAACTACACACAAACAAGATCCCACAATCTAAGGTGGGAAAAAGGCTGCCTAAGTATGATCCCCAATCAGAGACAACGATAAACAGCTGCCTCTGATTGGGAACCATAGTCGGCCAACAAAGAAATAGAAACATAGATTTTCCCACCCAAGTCACACCCTGACCTAACCGAATAGAGAATAAACAAGGCTCTCTAAGGTCAGGGCGTGACAAACAGGGGAGGTCAGCATTTTGGGGGGGAGCATGATATTTATGCCTCTGTCACTTTCTCACTCATCATTATTCACAATTCATTCAGGATTATCCATAGTCATGGTAGCATTCACACTAATGTAGAAATGTTAAGAAACATATCATCTGTTATTATTTACTATAAAAGTGACACCAAAATGACACAATACATTGTTTACAGTTAATTGCTATTGGGCAGAACATAGCTTTGATAAGCTGATGATCACGGAGGGTTGAATTGTAAATGTTAAGATGTAGGTCACACAACGCTGATGAATAACAATGACCCCCTTTGCCATTCTGTGGCTATTTAAAGTCTGAGACTGGCTAGCTTATTTAGCGCTCAGCATGGTTTATTTGATTTGCAATTATAAACTATATCAACCGAATCAACAAAAAAGCACTAGTATATCAATAAAATATGCTTCATCACCAACCTTCCCTCCCCCCCAAATGCAGATGATTAATTTTGAGTGTTGCATTAATTAAAAACCTTTAGGTAATGGTTGTGCATTATTCATCTAATGATGTTAATGTTAATTTGCTGGAGGCTGAATTTATGAGCGCTGAAAGCATCCATGGCGCCGGTTTTCTTGTCAGGTTCTCGTTGTGTTAGGAGGAAGCCTCTGCCTTAGACACAGACAGATGTGTCTGCTGTGGGGATGATGGAGAGAAGCACTCAGTCATTCGTTCTGTCAAAAAGACCACAACCCAGGAGCAGTGCTTTGATTGTTTGTCGAGACCCTAAAAGCAAAGGGGGCTAAACAAAGTGTATATACATGTAGAGTTGAAGTCGGAAGTTTACATACACCTTAGCCAAATACATTTAAACTCACTTTTCACAATTCCTGACATATAATCCTAGTAAAAACTCCCTGTTTTAGGTCAGTTAGGATCACCACTTTATTGTAAGAATGTGAAATGTCAGAATAATACTAGAGAGAATGATTTATTTCAGCTTTTATTTCTTTCATCACATTCCCAGTGGGTCAGAAGTTTACATACACTCAATTAGTATTTGGCAGCATTGCCTTTAAATTTCTTAAATTGGGTCAAACATTTCGGGTAGTCTTTCACAAGCTTCCCACAATAAGTTGGGTGAATTTTGGCCCATTCCTCCTGACAGAGCTGGTGTAGCTGAGTCAGGTTTGTAGGCCTCCTTGTTCGCACATGCTTTTTCAGTTCTGCCCACAAATGTTCTATAGGATGGTGGTCGGGCTTTGTGAAAGCCACTCCAATACCTTGACTTTCTTGTCCATAAGCCATTTTGCCACAACTTCGGAAGTATGATTGAGGTCATTGTCCATTTGGAAGACCCATTTGCGACCAAGCTTTGACTGATGTCTTGAGATATTGCTTCAATATATCCACATAATTTTTCTGCCACATGATGCCATCTATTTTGTGAAGTGCACCAGTCCCTCCTGCAGAAAAGCACCTTCACAACATAATGCTGCCACCCCTGTGCATCACGGTCGGGATGGTATTTTTTGGCTTGCAAGCCTCCCCCATAATAACGATGGTCATTATGGCTGAACAGTCCTATTTTTGTTTCATCAGACCAGAGGACATTTCTCCAAAAAGTACGATCTTTGTCCCCATGTGCAGTTGCAAACCATAGTCTGGCTTTTTTATGGCGGTTTTGGAGCAGTGGTTTCTTCCTTGCTGAGTGGCCTTTCAGGTTATGTCGATATAGGACTCGTTTTACTGTGGATAGAGATCAAATCAAATCAAATTGTATTTGTCACATACACATGGTTAGCAGATGTTAGTGCGAGTGTAGCGAAATGCTTGTGCTTCTAGTTCCGACAATGCAGTAATAACCAACAAGTAATCTAGCTAACAATTCCAAAACTACTACCTTATAGACACAAGTGTAAGGGGATAAAGAATATGTACATACAGATATATGAATGAGTGATGGTACAGAGCGGCATAGGCAAGATACAGTAGATGGTATTGAGTGCAGTATATACATATGAGATGAGTATGTAAACAAAGTGGCATAGTTAAAGTGGCTAGTGATACATGTATTACATAAGGATGCAGAAGATGATATAGAGTACAGTATATACGTATACATATGACATGAATAATGTAGAGTATGTAAACATTATATTAGGTAGCATTGTTTAAAGTGGCTAGTGATATATTTTACATCATTTCCCATCAATTCCCATTATTAAAGTGGCTGGAGTTGAGTCAGTGTGTTGGCAGCAGCCACTCAATGTTAGTGGTGGCTGTTTAACAGTCTGATGGCCTTGAGATAGAAGCTGTTTTTCAGTCTCTCGGTCCCAGCTTTGATGCACCTGTACTGACCTCGCCTTCTGGATGATAGCGGGGTGAACAGGCAGTGGCTCGGGTGGTTGCTGTCCTTGATGATCTTTATGGCCTTCCTGTGACATCGGGTGGTGTAGGTGTCCTGGAGGGCAGGTAGTTTGCCCCCCGGTGATGCGTTGTGCAGACCTCACAACCCTCTGGAGAGCCTTACGGTTGTGGGCGGAGCAGTTGCCGTACCAGGCGGTGATACAGCCCGCCAGGATGCTCTCGATTGTGCATCTGTAGAAGTTTGTGAGTGCTTTTGGTGACAAGCCGAATTTCTTCAGCCTCCTGAGGTTGAAGAGGCGCTGCTGCGCCTTCTTCACGATGCTGTCTGTGTGGGTGGACCAATTCAGTTTGTCTGTGATGTGTACGCCGAGGAACTTAAAACTTACTACCCTCTCCACTACTGTTCCATCGATGTGGATAGGGGGGTGTTCCCTCTGCTGTTTCCTGAAGTCCACAATCATCTCC
Source organism: Oncorhynchus nerka (assembly GCF_034236695.1). Taxonomy (NCBI): domain Eukaryota; kingdom Metazoa; phylum Chordata; class Actinopteri; order Salmoniformes; family Salmonidae; genus Oncorhynchus; species Oncorhynchus nerka. Next base: position 15,348,354 of record NC_088396.1, on the reverse strand, counting down.
TTAGTTTTGTTGACGTTGAGTGTGAGGTTATTTTCCTGACACCACACTCCGAGGGCCCTCACCTCCTCCCTGTAGGCCGTCTCGTCGTTGTTGGTAATCAAGCCTACCACTGTTGTGTCGTCCGCAAACTTGATGATTGAGTTGGAGGCGTGCGTGGCCACGCAGTCGTGGGTGAACAGGGAGTACAGGAGAGGGCTCAGAACGGACCCTTGTGGGGCCCCAGTGTTGAGGATCAGCGGGGTGGAGATGTTGTTGCCTACCCTCACCACCTGGGGGCGGCCCGTCAGGAAGTCCAGTACCCAGTTGCACAGGGCGGGGTCGAGACCCAGGGTCTCGAGCTTGATGACGAGCTTGGAGGGCACTATGGTGTTAAATGCCGAGCTGTAGTCGATGAACAGCATTCTCACATAGGTATTCCTCTTGTCCAGATGGGTTAGGGCAGTGTGCAGTGTGGTTGAGATTGCATTGTCTGTGGACCTATTTGGGCGGTAAGCAAATTGGAGTGGGTCTAGGGTGTCAGGTAGGGTGGAGGTGATATGGTCCTTGATTAGTCTCTCAAAGCACTTCATGATGACGGAAGTGAGTGCTACGGGGCGGTAGTCGTTTAGCTCAGTTACCTTAGAGATACCCGTTTTGTAACGATCGTCTGTGGTGGAAGAAGGTGAGGACCAAAGCGCAGCGTCGTAATTGTTTTTTAATAAAGTAATGAACACCGAACAAAAACAATAAACGTGAAGTAATCCAACCGAAACACTAACACGGAAAATTAACACCCACAACTCAAAGTGAAACCAGGCTACCTAAGTATGATTCTCAATCAGGGACAACGATTGACAGCTGCCTCTGATTGAGAACCATACCAGGCCGAACACAGAAAATCCCAAATTATAGAAAAAAAACATAGACAACCCACCCAACTCACGCCCTGACCATACTAAAACAAAGACATAACAAAGGAACTAAGGTCAGAACGTGACACGTTTCCTCCAGCGTCTCCACAACGCTGTTGTTCTGGGATTGATTTGCACTTTTCACACCAAAGTACGTTCATCTCTAGGAGACAGAACGCGTCTCCTCCCTGAGCAGTGTGATGGCTGCGTGGTCACACGGTGTTAATACTTGCGTACTATTGTTTGTACAGATGAACGTGGTACCTTCAGGCATTTGGAAATTGCTTCCCAAGGATGAACCAGACTTGTGGAGGTCCACAATATTTATTTGAGGTCTTGGATGATTTCTTTTGATTTTCCTATGATGTCAAGCAAAGAGGCTCTAAATTTGAAGGTAGACCTTGAAATACATCCACAAGTACACCTCCAATTGACTCAAATGATCAGAAGCTTCTAACGCCAAGACATAATTTTCTGGAATTGTCCATGTTGTTTAACTTAGTGTATGTTAACTTCTGACCCACTGGGACTGTGATAGAGTGAAATAATCTGTCTGTAAACAATTGTTGGAAAAATTACTTGTATCATGTACAAAGTAGATGTCCTAACCGACTTGCCAAAACTACAGTTTGTTAACAAGACATTTGTAGAGTGGTTGAAAAACAAGTTTTAATGACTCCTACCTAAGTGGTTGTAAACTTCCGAGTGAAATTTTAATAATGAATCATGAATAATGACGGCCTACCAAAAGGCAAAAGGCCTCCTGCCTTTTATAGAACAAAAAACAACGCTACATATAGAGAGACCTGAGACAACATCATAGCAAGGCAGAAACACATGACAACAGAGCATGGTAGCAACACAACATAACAACAACATGGTAGCAACACAACATAACAACATGGTAGCAACACAACATGGTAGTTGTACAAAACATGGTTCAAACATTATTTGGCACAGACAACAGCACAAAGGGCAAGAAGGTAGAGACAAAGCAGCCACAACTGTCAGTACAAGTGTCCAGAGATTGAGATACAACTGTCCAGTTTGAGTGTTTATTGCAGCTCGTTCCAGTCGCTAGCTGCAGCGAACTGAAAAGAGGAGCGACCCAGGGATGTGTGCGCTTTGGGGACCTTTAACAGAATGTGACTGGCAGAAAGGGTGTTGTATGTGGAGGATGAGGGCTGCAGTAGATATCTCAGATAGGGGGGAGTGAGGCCAAAGAGGGTTTTACAAATAAGTATCGACCAGTGGGTTTTGCGACAGGTATACAGAGATGACCAGTTTACAGAGGAGTATAGAGTATGCAGTGATGTGTCCTATACGGAGTTTTGGTGGCAAATCTGATGGCCGAATGGTGAAGAACATCTAGCCGCTCGAGAGCACCCGTACCTGCCAATCTGTAAATTATGTCTCCGTAATCTAGAATGGGATGGATGGTCATCTGAATCAGGGTTAGTTTGGCAGCTGGGGTGAAAGAGGAGTGGTTACGATAGAGGAAACCAAGTCTAGATTTAGCTTTAGCCTGCAGCTTTGATATGTGCTGAGAGAAGGACAGCCATACTCCCAAGTACTTGTATGAGGTGACTACCTCAAGCTCTAAACCTTTAGAGGTAGTAATCACACCTGTGGGGAGAGGGGCATTCTTCTTACCAAACCACATTACCTTTGTTTTGGAGGTGTTAATAACAAGGTTACGGGCAGAGAAAGCTTGTTGGACACTAAGAAAGCTTTGTTGTAGAGAATTTAACACAAAATCCTGCCCCAACTGATCCTGCCCCCACACAAAGTCTGCCCCAACTGATCTGCTGACAGGGAGAAGGCTGCTCCTGCTGTTCCCGTGATAGGACAGGTATTGCACCATGGCGCTCAGTAGTCTGCCTCAGCAGATTGGGTGCTCACTTAATTAGGCAAGGATTATTAAGGGCCAAACTCACTCATTTACATGAATTGTATCATAAATACAAGCTGACCGCCTGCTTTTGGAGGGAGCTTTAAGAGTATGTAATAAGAATCTCCGGGCTGCTTCATGGAAAAGACTTGCTGTAGGCTTCTGGCTTGAGGTTTCACACCAGAAAGCCCTATTCCCCTAGGAGGTGTGTGCTGTTTTTGTGGGCACAGACTTTACCCATGTTTAATCCAAAGAAACCAAGATGAAAGGGCTTGATTTACATTTAATTCAGAATATGCTAATGCTGTATGCTAGTAGTGTCCCAGTCCAAATGTTCAGTACAAGACACAATGCAACTCACAGCACACCCCAATGATAACCTGCATTGTCATTTAAATTAGTTGAATATCATTTTTCCCTTCGATTGTCCTCCCCCATCTAAAATCCATATATTAGTACTGGTACTGAAGTGTATTTTCGTTCCATATTACATAAAGCGATATCCAGTAGCCAGTAATTACTTTCAGTTGGTTACTACTAGGGCATAATGTCAGACTGGATCTCTTCCCCATAATCTTGATCAGAGAGGGATTGGGCATTGCGTCTGGCTTTATTACCCTGGACCTTTATTATCAGCAGTAGAGGCAATCCCCACTGGGCACGTATCCGGGCTGTGCTCATCCCTGCCAATCCATCCCCAGAGTGTACTATCCCTGGCTGGTGAATCTCCAGACATCACATACAGCTACACAGCCCCCACACCATTTGCATAGAGTTATTTTAATAGCCATGGGAATAGCACCTTTTGAGCTTTCATCCTCAACCTAGCCTAAGGTTAGGTTATCATTAGGTAATAACCTAATAGGAGCATTAAGGTGTTTTTGAAAAACTGTACTCTACTACCAACGTTGGCAGGAATAGGAAGAGGACAGAGGCTATTATATGCGCTCTGGCCTTGTTTTGTCCAGACCCTACTTAGTAGGAGCCATTATTAGACGTAATTAGTCTTGGTGCCCATGTTCTTAAGGTCCTCAGTCAGAATCAAATCATTTCAGATTATTGTCAGAAAATGCCAAACATTGTTTTTATATTTATTTTCAGTGTCACGTTCTGACCTTTATTTCCTTTGTTTTGTCATTATTTTGTATGGTCAGGGCGTGAGTTGGGGTGGGCAGTCTGTTTGTTTTTCTATGATTTGGGGATTTCTATGTTTCAGCCTAGTATGGTTCCCAATCAGAGGCAGGTGTCATTAGTTGTCTCTGATTGAGAATCATACTTAGGTAGCCTGGGTTTCACTGTGTGTTTGTGGGTGTTTGTTTCCGTGTCTGTGTTTTTCACCACACGGTACTGTTTCGGGTTTCGTTCATTCCACGTTTAATGTTTTTGTATTCAGTTGTTCATGTGTACTATTTCTTATTAAAAGAACCATGGACACTTACTACACCGTATATTGGTCCTCCGATCCTTTTTGCCTAACTCCAGCCCTACAGAACTGTGCGTTGAGTTTTGTATTTGTTGTTTTTTTCGGTGTCATCAATAAAAGAAAGATGTGCGCCTGCCACGCTGCACCTTGGTCCGATCCTTCCATCAACGGATGTAACAGAAGATCCCACCACAAACGGACCAAGCAGCGTGGCCAGGAGGAGCAGGGATACTGGGCACGGGAGAGAAAGGAGTGGAGAACTTCCTGGACGTGGGAGGAGATCATGGCAGGAGACAAGAGCCTGCCATGGAAGCAGGCGGAGGCTGCGAAGGAGGATCAACGACGACTCCGGGGTTCGCAACCACGACGGAAGCCTGAGAGGCAGCCCCCAAAAAATTGTTTGAAGGGGCACACGGGGTGGTTGGCGGAGCCAGGGATTAAACCAGAGCCAACTCCCCGTACTCACCGTGGGGAGAGTGTGACCAGGCAGGCACCATGTTTTGCGGTGCCATGTGCCAGCTCCCCGCACTTGCCGTGCGAAGGTGGTCCTTTGTCCAGGAAGTGTTGTGCCAGCTCTACGCTCCAGACCTCCAGTGCGCCTCCACGCCCAGTATATCCTGCGCCCGCTGTACGTACTGTGTCTCCAGTGAGCCTTCACAGCCCAGTGCGTCCTGTGCCAGCTCCCCGCACTTGCTGTGCGAAGGTGGTCCTTTGTCCAGGAAGTGTTGTGCCAGCTCTACGCTCCAAACCTCCAGTGCGCCTCCACGGTCCAGTATATCCTGTGCCAGCTCCATGCACCCGGCCTCCAGTGCGTGTCTCCAGCCTGGTACGTCCTGTGCCTGCTCCATGCACGAAGCCTCCTGTGACGATCCATGGCCCGAAGCCTCCAGTGAAGATCCATGGCCCGAAGCCTTCCGCGACGGTCTGCGGTGCAGAGCCTCTAGCGACGGTCTGGGGTGCAGAGCCTCCAGCGATGGTCTGCGGTCCAGAGCCTCCAGCGACGGTCTGCGGTCCAGAGCCTCCAGCGACGGTCTGCGGTGCAGAGCCTTCAGCGACGGTCTGCGGTGCAGAGCCTCTAGCGACGGTCTGGGGTGCAGAGCCTCCAGCGATGGTCCTCCAGCGATGGTCTGCGGTGCAGAGCCTCCAGCGATGGTCTGGGGTGCAGAGCCTCTAGCGACGGTCTGGGGTGCAGAGCCTCCAGCGACGGTTCCCGGTCCGGAGCCTCCAGCGGGGGTTCCCAGTCCGGAGCCTTCTGCGACGATCTACGGTCCGGAGTCCCCGGCGATGATCTATGGTCCGGAGTCCGCGGCGATGATCTACGGTCCGATCCTTCCATCAACGAACGTAACAGAATGTGCATCGGTGGAATTATAATTTGCTTTCCTAACTGCAAGACGGCTGCATTTATACTGCGATAACATTTCATACCTTTGAGTTAATTAACCTTGCTTTAGTTCAAATGCTCAGAGTAGGGAATCTGGAGAAAAATGCTGTTGATTGCTGAGCCATGCCGATCGTTCAAATACTTCAGGAAACTCATGAGAATCTTAGCATCGATTTGTTATCACACCGCAACTGACAGAATTGTTGCAGGATGAAGTTTTCAATGGATTTAGTGGGGATAGTGTCATAGCCATGCAGTTTCAGGTTATTATGTGTCAAGCCTCCCCATGGATTTGTCCTCCTGGTTCTTGGCTACAGTTAACCTTTATGGTGTTATTACCCTATCTCTTCCCTACATATCACTGTAATTGTTACACTCATTTCACCATTACCCTATCTCTTATTAATGTATACTGGAATAATTCTCATTGTTTGTATAGTATGACATTGAGCTAGAAGATCTCTGATGTTATTGACACATGTCCTGATTCTTGAGGACTGGGTTTTTATAGATTTTGTCAAACTCATTTTGTCAAACTCATTTGTTGAGCACGCACATTATGTCCTCATTTTATTCTGTCTATGTTGTTTAGTAGGACAGAGCCAGATGTATAGAAGATGCACATTTATTTGCTAAAGGAAATGCTCTCAAGTCTTCATTTGAGATAATATCATACAATAAACAAGGCTTTGATTGTGCGCTAGATTCGAAGCCATAAACCACCAGCAAGGCCTTGACATTGACATGCATTATTGCGATGGCCCTTCTCCCCCCTCCTGGTCTATCCTGCTCCCTGCTCTGGCCATTGTTACAGATTGCGCCTATATCATTGCAGGCACCGTCGCTTTGATTTATTGGCACTGCAGCAGTCTTGATTCCCCTCATTAGCTTGTTCACTACCCTGTCGGTCATTTCATCACCTGCCATATTGTACGTCAAGGGCTCTTATCGAGCCAGTGGTGCTGGAGTGCTTGTGTGTGGCCACTGTGATAGATACCTCGTCTTCACATTTTTGATCCATTGGTTTTAGTTACTTGTGTAATATAGAACTGCGTTGAATTGACGGTTACACACTAACTGATAGATAACGTGATTGCAACTAGACAATGGTGTCTTCATTATTTGGGGTCTGTTGTTGTAGCAGGATACCGCAGGTTTGTCTTGTCTGCTGATTACAAACTGCATCCCAGTTCAAATCCCCTCAATCCCATCAACCATAACCAGCTCAGGCAAACCCCCTCGATATTCATTTAGCTAACCGTTTACAGTGGGGCCTTGTATGGACTGGGGGGGGGGGGGGGGGTTGTGTGTCTGTTGTAAATGTAAAGCAAGAAGCTTTCAATACATCTTCAAATGACCTAATGCCTCTTTAATCTAACCCAGTTCTCCATTCATGGTGCTCACTGATTGCCAACACCAACATCCAGTCAGCCATCTCAAGGTTAAATGCAAGGTCCTGCCTGCTTTGTTTTCGGCATTCTAACATACTAGTCTTCATCAAAATATTTATTGTACAGGGCTTTTTCACAGTATTCTTTTTGTTTGTTCCTACACTGAGCCCTCTCTGTTGGCCAGCACCATGTTAGTGGTGAAGCTCCGTTACATCATAATTGTGTGTGGTCAGTAGCTCATAAGAATAATGTGATCATTCACTTCTCTTGATGGCCTCGTAGATAGGAGGACATCAGTGTTATCTAAAATAAGACATACAGTAATCCTCTTGTGTTTGTTTCTCCAGATTGATCGTAGAACTGTCTTTTATTCTAATCAACAAAATACATTAATCTGTTCAATGTTTTTGTCTGGTGTTTCAGAGGCCTCTACCTTGTTTAGATGGTCATTCGTCTCACATCAACACAGTTGCACAACCCTGTTGATGTGTGAAATGATGTGGGCTTGACAAATGTGCAGCTTTCAAAATGGAGTCAAGTGTTGTTATGCAGTGTGAGTCATATGAGTGAGTCAGTATGTGAAAAGCATCATCCACCTCTCACTTCTATTTTAGGTGGTAATATGAGTTGAAAGTACCACAGGATTTGGACAGACTGCTGGGTTATTTGCAAAAACATTTTTTTTAAGTATTCATGAGAATTAGTATTAAAAAAATGTTTTTTATTCTATTTTTTTTTATTTGTACACTACTTAAATCTGTTAATTTGAGGTTTCCGTCAATCTGCCAAGTGGGTTTATTAAAAGCAGAATTAGCCTGATTTTGTAAATTTATTCAAGATGCACACAATTTGACGCACATAGAATTGGTTATGTCTGGGTGAGTTGAGCTCTCAGTCCCAGACCCAATTTCTCCAACAATGAAGCTAAGGGTTCTGCTTGGAGGACTTAATGGGATTAGAGAAGGGGCTGCTAACCCAGAATTTAGGTATAAAGTGTTTAAGACCGGCCCTGAGTTAATGAGGGCTCCTCTCATACATGAGGGGAGCGGGACTTGTGTGTTCCCTATGGCGACGCTAGGGACCGTGAGGTCACGGATTTTAATGAATTGTATTCTGAATGTACATCAATCGGACCCGGGCACAGTACTATTGCAACAACATTAGTTCTTAATGATATTGTCAATGCTTTAGATGCCAACATTTATTGTGCTGCCATGTTTGTGGACTTGTCAAAGGCTTTTTACACAGTTGAACAATCTATTTTATTGAGTAAGTTGTCCTCAATAGGTCTGGGCACTGAGGCCTGGACGTGGTTTCAGAACTATCTTGGTAATAGAACTCAGGCTATTGTGACAGAGGGGGTCAAATCTGAATATATAAAGGGGAACCCCAGGGTTCAATTCTGGGGCCACTATTGTATATAAATAACATTGGAAATACTGTGAAAAATTGTAATATTCATTTTTATGCTGATGATACATTGTACTCTCTTGCACCATCTGTAAACCAAGCCTGTTCACATTCACAGACTGATTTCCAAGCCCGACAGAAGTCACTCTTGGATATTTTTGTATTTTACCCCCTTTTTCTCCCCAATTGCGATCTTGTCTCATTGCTGCAACTCCCCGAAGGGCACGGGCGGCGAAGGTCGAGTCATGCGTCCTCCGAAACATGACCCGCCTAACTACGCTCCTTAATACCCGCCCACTTTACCCGGAAGCCAGCCACACCATTGTGTCGGAGAAAACATTGTTCAACTGATGACAGCCTGCAGGCGCCCGGCCCGCCACAAGGAGTCGCTAGAGCGCGATGAGCCAAGTAAAGCCTTTCCGGCCAAACAATCCCTTAACCCGGATGACGCTGGGCCAATTGTGCGCCACCCTATGGGACTTCCAATCACGGCCAGTTGTGACACAGCAAGGGATTGAACCCGCGTTTGTAGTGATGCTTCTAGCACTGCGATACAGTGCATTAGACTGCTGCACCACTTGGTAGGCCCTTAAGTTAGTACTTAATACAAACCAAACAAAATACACGCTATTTTCTAGGTCCAATAACTTAGACTTAAGTGAACTTGAAACGGAACAGAAATTGAATGAGTTCCCTCTTATAAATATCTTGGTATCTGGCTAGATGATAAATTGGCATTTAAAATGCATGTTACTCAGCTGGTAAAGAAATTGAAGATCAAAATGTGATTATTTTTCAGAAATAGACTTTTATGTCTGTTTTAGATTATTTGTTTATTGAAACTTTATTAAACTAGGCAAGCCAGTTAAGAACAAATTCTTATTTACATTGACGGCCTACCAGAAGGCAAAAGTCCGCCTGCGGGGACGTGGGATTAAAAATACACACACATCACAACAAGAGAGACACCACAGCACTATGTAAAGAGAGACCTAAGATGACAACATTACGGAGACGTAGTCTGTATGTACGCAGCAGCTTTCACACTTAAACCTCTAGATGCTTTTTTCCCATTGTGCCCTTAGATTATTTACTGGTGATGGTTTTAGAACTCACCATTGTGTATTGTATCAGAAGGTCTGTTGGGCCTCTGTATGTAAGAGAGCAGCGTTCCCTTTTGTTTCTTTACAGAGCGCTCCTGCAGAAACTTCCAATGTATCTGACCACACTAGTCAAGGTCAAAACAATAGAATACTGTACAAGAGCACAAGATTTGATATTGCTAGTGGTTCCAAGGGTGGCTTCCTATTTAGGGAGAGCTGCTTTGGGTTTTTGCTCTACAGATGTAGAATGTGTTGCATGGGAGGCTTGAATGTGTTGCAGGGGAGACTGAGGCTTGAGTGTGTTGCAGGGGAGACTCAGGCATGAATGTGTTGCAGGAGAGGCTAAGGTTTGAATGTGTTGCCAGGGAGCCTCAGGCTTGAATGTGTTGTATGGGAGGCTTAAGATTGAATGTGTTGCAGGGAGGCTCAGGCTTGAATGTGTTGCAGGGAGGGCACAGGCATGAATGTGTTGCATGGGAGGTTTACGATTGAATGTGTTGCCAGGGAGGCTCAGGCTTGAATGTGTTGCAGGGGAGGCTCAGGCTTGAATGTGTTGCATGGGAGGTTTACGATTGAATGTGTTGCAGGGAGGCTCAGGCTTGAATGTTTTGCAGGGGAGGCTCAGGCTTGAATGTGTTGCATGGGAGGCTTAGCATAGAATGTGTTGCAGGGGAGGCTCAGGCTTGAATGTGTTGCATGGGAGGCTTAGGATAGAATGTGTTGCATGGGAGGCTCAAGGTTGAATTTGTTGCAGGGGAGGCTCAGGCTTGAATGTGTTGCGTGGGAGGCTTAGAATCGAATGTTTTGCATGGGAGGCTTAGACTTGAATGTGTTGCAGGGGAGGCTCAGGCTTGAATATGTTGCAGGGGAGGCACAGGCATAAATGTGTTGCAGGAGAGGCTCAGGCTTGAATGTGTTGCCAGGAAGGTTCAGAGTTGAATGTGTTGCAGGGGGGGGCTCAGGCTTGAATGTGTTGCAGGGGAGGCTCAGGCTTGAATGTGTTGCCAGGAAGGTTCAGAGTTGAATGTGTTGCAGGGGGCTCAGGCTTGAATGTGTTGCAGGCTTGAATGGGGGCTCAGGCTTGAATGTGTTGCAGGGGGGGCTCAGGATTGAATGTGTTGCAGGAGAGCCTCAGGCTTGAATGTGTTGCCAGGAAGGTTCAGAGTTAAATGTGTTGCAGGGGGGGCTCAGGCTTGAATGTGTTGCAGGGGGGGCTCAGGCTTGAATGTGTTGCAGGGGGGGCTCAGGCTTGAATGTGTTGCAGGGGGGGCTCAGGCTTGAATGTGTTGCATGGGAGGCTCAGGCTCGAATGAATTGCATGGGAGGCTTAGCATAGAATGTGTTGCAGGGGGGGCTCAGGCTTGAATGTGTTTAACGGGAGACTTAGGATCGAACGTGTTGGTTGCGTGGGAGGCTTAGCATAGAATGTTTTGCAGGGATGAGGCTTGAATGTGTTGCTCAGGCTTGAATTTGTTGCATGGGAGGCTCAGGCTTAAGATCAGAGAATGTGTTGCAGGGGGGAGGCAGGGGGGCTCAGGCTTGAATGTGTTTAACGGGAGACTTAGGATCGAACGTGTTGGTTGCGTGGGAGGCTTAGCATAGAATGTTTTGCAGGGGATGCTCAGGCTTGAATTTGTTGCAGGGGAGGCTCAGGCTTGGATGTGTTGTATGGGAGGCTTAAGATTGAATGTGTTGCAGGGAGGGCACAGGCATGAATGTGTTGCAGGAGAGGCTAAGGTTTGAATGTGTTGCCAGGGAGGCTCAGGCTTGAATGTGTTGCAGGGGAGGCTCAGGCTTGAATGTGTTGCATGGGAGGCTCAGGCTTAAATGTGTTGCAGGGGGCTCAGGCTTGAATGTGTTGCAGGGGGGCTCAGGCTTGAATGTGTTGCATGGGAGGCTCAGGCTTGAATGTGTTGCATGGGAGGCTCAGCATAGAATGTGTTGCAGGGGGGGCTCAGGCTTGAATGTGTTGCATGGGAGGCTTAGCATATAATGTGTTGCAGGGGATGCTCGGGCTTGAATGTGTTGCATGGGAGGCTTAGGATCGAATGTGTTGGTTGCGTGGGAGGCTTAGCATAGAATGTGTTGCAGGGGATGCTCAGGCTTGAATTTGTTGCAGGGGAGGCTTAGGATCCAATGTTTTGCAGGGGAGTCTTAGGATCGAATGTGTTGCAGGAGTGTCTCAGGCTTGAATGTGTTGCATGGGAGGCTTAATATTGAATGTGTTGCAGGGAAGGCTCAGGCTTAAATGTGTTGCATGGGAGGCTTAAGATTGAATGTGTTGCATGGGAGGCTCAGGCTTGAATGTGTTGCAGGGAATGCTCAGGCTTGAATGTGTTGTATGGGAGGCTTCGCATAGAATGTGTTGCGTGGGAGGCTTAACATTGAATGTGTTGCAGGGGAGGCTCAGGCTTAAATGTGTTGCATGGGAGGCTTAAGATTGAATGTGTTGCATGGGAGGCTCAGGCTTGAATGTGTTGCAGGGAATGCTCAGGCTTGAATGTGTTGTATGGGAGGCTTCGCATAGAATGTGTTGCGTGGGAGGCTTAACATTGAATGTGTTGCAGGGGAGGCTCAGGCTTAAATGTGTTGAAGGGGAGGCTTAGGATCGAATGTGCTGCAAGGTAGGCTTAGAATCGAATGTGTTGCATGGGAAGCTTAGCATAGAATGTGTTGGAGGGAAGGCTCAGGCTTGAATGTGTTGCAGGGGAGGTTTAGGAACGAATGTGTTGCATAGGATGCTTCAGATTGAGTGTGTTTCAATATGACACCCTGTTCAAATAAAGTGCCTCTTGTCAAGTCTGGGGTATGTTTTTCCTGCTCCCAGACTGTGTTATAATAGAGCCCAGACATTGGATACAATACCATGAGGAAATGTACCACAGAAGTCTGAGACCCTAGCAGTGCTGTATGTCTCCACCAATGGAGGACTGTTGTCTTGATCCATGCTGTTCTACTGTACATGCTCCCTCTTACTTAACACTAATGAATTCAGGAAAAGGCTAATTTTTCTGGCCTTTAAATGTCCCTTTCCTGGTTCTAATATTTTAGCATCATACCGTTTAGTGTTTATGCATACACCTATTTGTTGGACAAAATGCAGATTGCTTTGAATGTTATCTGTAGGCACTGAGTATAGGCTAGTTATTTATTGTATAATGTACACATGTCGACATGCAACAACAGAACTGACCTGTTCCTGCTGGTTGCAGCGATGTGAACATTTACCGTGTTTTTGTCCCTAGCGTGAGAATTTGGTCAATTTGCCCTGTGACAATCTGTCCTTTGAGTAGCTCTTTTGTTTTAAGCGAAAAAAGACTTCCAACACCCTATTCAGGTAGCCTCTCCTGGCACCGACTGACTCTGTGAGGTTAGGCTTGAAGATGGATGGATTTCTCATGACAACAACAAGTAACAAGCCAAACCAGTCACTCTGTGGTGGTTTCTCTTCTTCTATCAGAGAGTAGTCCGGTGTGTCTACCACTTCAAGATCTGAGGAGGTCAGGACATCACACATCATTTATAATGTTTTCTACGTTGCGTAAAACTGCTGCTTTTGTCTAAAGCTTCTCCTCTCTATGGGTCCTGCAACTCTATTCGTTTGTCATTTTATCAACGCCAAGTGGTATCGCTGTCTTTGCTTCACTTGACTTCATTGCTGCGAACATTTCAGAATCAGTTTGGAATCCGTGTTGTTCATCGTAGCGATTGTTGCAATAATGTCTAGTTCGTTGCAGATGGTTTTCAATTGTGTGCTTGGATGATGACTAATTGCTAGAGTGTATAGACGGCATCTGCGGAGCAGCGCCTCCTGGTATCGGCACACAGCGATCCCGATCGTGGCAAGCATCAATATGGTAAATAAGCATTTACATTTTACACACTGCAGACTCCTATGTTAATAAGGAAGAATTAATTGTAGCTAAAAAAACGTAGTTTCACCGACAAGGACAGTAAGGGAGGTTAGTCCTTTTGTATAGGCTCGTAAATGAACCAGTTGTCTTCCCCCTACTCCCGTCTGTGGTCAAAATTGTAATCTAGTGTGGATTGTTCCAATTGATGAGGAGACATGCGGCTGTTCATATTCACGTCTGGTGTCTGCCAACGAATGAATCAGGGAAACAAACACACAGTAATCACTGTTTTAACATTCCCTCATTACATTAAGTGATGGGTCATTTGTGTTTGGTTTTAGAAATGATTAGACCTTTTAGAGGAATGGAAATATCCCCCTGGTGTCATGTTCATTTTTAATCTTGAATGTAACCATTTAATAGCTAACTGGTGCCTATATCGTTATTCATAGATGTGGGACTTTTGCAGCTGTGACGAGGCAGTAATTGAAAAACCATATGCCTAATGGGCTCCCGAGTGGCGCAGCGGTCTAAGGCACTGCATCTCAGTGCAAGAGGCATCATTACAGTCCCTGGTTCGAATCCAGGCTGTATCACATCTGGCTGTGATTGGGAGTCCCATAGGGCAGCGCACAATTGGCCCAGCGTCGTCCGGGTTTGGCCGGGGTAGGCCGTCATTGTAAGTAAGAATTTGTTCTTCACTGACAAAAAAAATGGGAAAAGAGTGTATAGATTCTAATTATAGAACATTTCTGATGTTCAGAGGTGCAATATTGTGAGGGCCTGGATATTGCAAGTCACGGGGTACATTGCTTTTGATGTTTTCCATGGACTTGCCACCCCTCATAGCCTGGTTCCTCTCTAGGTTTCTTCCTAGGGTTTGGCCTTTCTAGGGAGTTTTTCCTAGCCACCGTGCTTCTACACCTGCATTGCTTGCCTTTTGGTGTTTTAGGCTGGGTTTCTGAACAGCACTTTGATATATCAGCTGATGTAAGAAGGGCTATATAAATACATTTGATTTGATTTGAATTCTTGTTGTGGGGCACAGATCATGTGAGGTGGTTGAAGGTAAGTGTGGGAGGATAGGGATGTTCTGTTGAAGCTTCTGTGCAAACGAAATGGCCTCTGTGGGTTTGCTCCCACAAGGTGGACTGGGTCGACCAGAAAGCTGTTATGTTTCTGGGAAGGTCTAACATCTTAAAGCCCTTGTAATTAGAAATGAAAATCCACATATCAAAGACTGTATCTTCTGACAGTCCTGTCAGGCCAGGACTGTGGCTCTGTAGTGTACACACTGACATTGTCACACGGTTATTAAAAATATAGCCTATTGCAAACAAACCAACTGTCACCCTGTTCTGACCAGAAAAGCATTACCAGGGGATTAGGTGTGTCCACCCAGGTCTTTCTTACCACACGGACTAGATTTCTGTTTTTCTGCATAGCACAGCAGCAGAGGCTATTGTCTCTCATGGTTTTATATAAAGGAGGGGCTCCAGCCTGACCTCTCGTCATCAACTCTGACCCATGTTGGAATGTTAAGGCAGCTGTGTTGTACTCTCAGTAATGTGGGGGTCTGTGTTGGTGAGGTCAAAATCATAAAGGTACAAAGGCATGCTCTCCTCTGTGGCTCCACGCTGGTTTAACCACAGCACAGTCGCTCCCCAGGACTGAGAGAAATGGTATTCATTAGAAAAGCCTTTCTCTTTACCCATAAACTGGAACCATGTTTAAGGAAATTGGAAAAGTGAGAGAGCAGCATTGGTTTAATGGTCAGAATAAAAAAAAGTGCATTTGTTCAATCCCTGTGCAGAATGAAACCAAACAAAACCAGCAATTGTTATTTATCCCCATTAGGTATGAAGCATGTTGTGATTCTTATATACCTCTGAAGTATTTCGATATAAGTTATGTGTGCTGTTGTTATGCAAAAACGACGAGGCATAAGGGATAACCATTTGGTTGTGCAATACAAGTTATTGTCTAAACTCTTACACATTAATACATGTTTTGTTAACTTTGAATCATGCAGGATTGCAATGACTACAGGCACTACTCTAAATCACACTGTGAGGCAGATCACAAAACTCCCAGGCCAAGCCAGTGTGTGTGTGAGTGGTTGTGTCACAGGGTTGTGTACCCCTCCAGTGGAGACAAGGACAGTAAATGAGCCCTGGCTCCCAATAAGACAGTTTGAGGAAAATATAATTCTCTCACAATTATCGACTGTCAGCCCGGGAAGAGCAGGTAAACTGTGCAAATGTTGATTATTTCGTAACTGACAATTGCAAATGGCTCTGAATACAATTGAGAGACAAGAGTTTGGTCCAGGAAATTCCATACGGCTTATTTGCTGCTATCTATCGGCCACCATGGAGAAAGATGTTGGACTGCTATGAAATATTGCCTTTCCGTGCCATCTCTTTCCAACTCAACCCTCTATTCCCTTTACCAGATGTTCTTATGTCTCGATGCTCAATGCGTTTTCTTCAACACCTTGGTGTGTTTTCTTCTCCTTATGGTGTCTTAATGTAGCTGGTTGCTCTTCCGACCTTTGATATGCTAACAACCGGACAACATGGAGACGTCATCATCCTGAGACAAGAGATAACCAGATGTTCACCAGCCAGTCTGGTATTTGTCCAAATCTGAATTTGATATTCATGGCCTGGTGTCTGTTGGTTGGGGCACTGCCTCAAGCCAAACAACACATACAGGTCTCCCATGTACAGTAACGGACAATGCTAGCTGTATGCTTATGGTGGATTGCTTATTTTTTGCATATCATAGTGATAACGGGGCTAGTATTTAATGTGCTGACGTCTTTGAATAGGTAATGATGCAAGGGACACTTGCACTGTAAAGATTCACTCAAGTGCTTCTCTCGGGTCAGGTTGTAATATCCATTCGGTGTATGGAATACACAGATTGAATTATTCAGACTTTAGCTCCAGAGCGTACATTAACTTTGTCCCCTCGCGGGACTGGCAGGCTTATTTCAGGCAACCAGATAAGGGCTGGTGTGTGGAGGAAGTGATGAAACACCAGTGCTGTTCCCTTGGAATGAGGGGAAGATGAAGGTGAGGGGTTGCTACGGATGTTGTTACAGCCACAACATGGCCAGTACAGTACAGGTTTATGTCCTGCACTTTACAGACAAAGCAGTCAGAGAACATCTCAGCACAGGTTATGGCCATTTCAATAGGCCATTTTCTTCTTAATTTCATACATTTTGAAAGGCATCTTTGTTTGAGCAATATCTAGAGAATGTGAACTCATAACCTAATGTATAATTGTAACAGCGATTTATCATGTCCCTTCCTAGCTTTGAGCTGGTGAGCTCTCTGACGTGCTCTATATTCTTTACAATTTAATGCACATCTTCTCTCTGTGTGAAAATGGCAAAGCCGCCTACGGAAGCACTATCAGCCCTGTCGGTTATGAACGTTCATTTGAACTTGAATGCGTTTCCTTGGAGGGAGCCGCTTTAAGGGCTTCTCTCTGGTCATGCGGGGGAGTGTCATACAGGCAGCAGCACAGTTGCATAACCGCAGAAGAGTGCGAGTGACGGACAGAGTGGGCCGCAGTGAATGCAGGTTAATAGAAGGCTAGTATGTACTGTATCGTGCTGTAATGTGTACTCTGTGAGCGTCTCAAACCACGCTCTCAGTAATCCCTGCTATCCTTCATCGGTCATGAAGATTAATCCCAAGGCTGGAGAGGTTATCTGATGACTCTGATTGGATAAGTTCATATTTTTTGCACAATTGAATTGATGTCTTTTGATTGCTTGAGAAGATGAATGTGGCTAGCGGTATGCTGATCGTCATCAGCTGTTCAGAGACAGAGCACCAATGTTCCAAGGTTATGCTATTTCCGGATGAAGTTAGTATTTCATGCAGGACATGGTAGAATTTTGACCAGAGAATGGTCACTCTAAGTACACAGTTGTTGGTTATAAACTCCTCTCAATTATATACATTTAATGAGAGACTGGAATAGTTTCTCTTGTATGTGTTTCGAGTTGATGTGAGGTCATCATTTGTTCAGGAAAGAGATATCCCTCAACCCCACACACCAGTGCAATGTGGGTTAACACTCAGTGCAATACCTATGCATCCCATCAGCCACATGGATGTGTCCTTGTATAACCTTGCTGTGCGGAATCCACTGTGGATGGCAAAGTGTGGTAGCAACATGCCATGCATCACTGTCGAGGCAACAGCCACATTCACAGCCAGGTCATCTATTTGTCCTGGAAAAACACGGTGGAAACGGTTTTCTCCTTTTTGCACGGCAAGCAGAAAATGCAGCAAATTTCCAGCCACAGTACCACACCTTGGGGGGGAAAGGTTCCCCAAGCCACAGCCGTAATGATATCAATACTGAACTGTAGTGTTCCCCTCTGTGGAAGCATGTGGGGGGGGGGGGATGCAGACGCATAATGGCGATGCGTACACGTAGGTACAATAGGATGGTTTCGTTGTCTTGATCAGTGGATTGTTCTCTCGCACGGCTTGTATTCTCATGTGCCTCAGTCCATTAGCCATTAGGCCATAGTCGATTCCGGCCATCACAGTTCCTAATGAAGACATTCATTATTAAAACCATGAATGATCCCCCCCCCCCTCCATTGTTTCCATTTGCTTGATGTTTTCCAACCCCCAGTTTGGAGGGGTGCAGCTCTGTTTGAAACCCCTGTATGGAGAACAGTAGACTCAGACATACGTTCTTTCCTTATGGTTGTTAAGGACCTTCTTTTTATGTTGACCCTCTTCTTTTTTTATAATCTTGGATTTTTGACCAGTTCTGGACAGCCCTAGTTATTCTGGGATCAATCTACTGACCTCTCAGAATCCACTATCATTCTGCCAAGTCTGAGGAGAGATGTACGAGTGTCCTCTCAGCTTCAGCCTCATGTCAGCCTTCCATTGTGCGTCCATCCTGCTGCTGCCCGCACCACTCCTCCTCATTTGCATGCCGTCATACCTTTTAAAGAGCACACTTACGCACATTTAGAGTGTGATAGCGGCCCATGTGTGATGATGCTAGGTCAGAGAGGCGCA
The DNA here is from genome assembly GCF_034236695.1 of Oncorhynchus nerka. NCBI lineage: Eukaryota > Metazoa > Chordata > Actinopteri > Salmoniformes > Salmonidae > Oncorhynchus > Oncorhynchus nerka. The sequence continues at coordinate 15,329,942 of NC_088396.1, read as the reverse complement.
TTAAGAGAACATTACCTTATGTACCAACCTCGCCGTCTGCCACAGACGACTGCCGTTACTCAACCTCTATCCCAACTCACACAATGGTTTTTGCCTGCCCTCCTTCTTTGAAGATACTATTATGAAAGATAACATTAGAAACATGTCTGTCTGTAAAATCGGTATTAATGCAACAGAAATTCCAGCTGAATTGTAATGCAACAGAAATAGATGGTTGCATTTGAGTGAAATGTACAATATTTCGAGAGACTCCACACAGCATTAATGTTGTGGGATGGTTGTGAAGAAACCTTGTTTAGACCAGAAAACATCATCAGAGACATGGAAACAGCACACAGCGACAAAATGAAGCCGCGCGCCTTAGACTTGTCCAGATGGACGCGTGTCTGGATGGGAAAGCAAACGGCATGAAGTGAACTGCTTTTGCATTCATCCGTCCTTCAAGAGGCCCAGCTTGGGACGTCTTTGAGAAAACGAGTCCAATCAATCAGTGTCAATTAGAGGAGTGTTCAAAGTAAAGAAAGCCACATCCTGGGTATCAGATGCTCGCTCCGCACGTAACAGCAGGAAACACAATTACTCTGCACAGCTTCCTAAAGCACCCAGGGTCTGTGAGGGGTAGACGGAGGCATATGAAAGGCTTTGGCTACAACGTTGTCTGCCTCTCACTACCCCTCCTGAAGAGAGAGGGTTCTACAGCGTGGTAGAGGAGCTCTCCACTGGAACACCTCTGTTTCATGTCTTTCATGTCCAGCCCAAATCCCTTTCAGTTATGGGCACAGCAGTTATGGAATGCCATCATACCTGCAGGGGTCTTCAAAGCCAGTGTGTGTTTGTGGAGCGCGTCTCTAGCAGCTCTCCTTTTGCCCCATCTCTCTCTGTTGGGGGGCCACAGTAACCGCCAATAAGCTCTCCCCGTATTGATTGCATTGAGTGTTCATCTACGTGGACTCATACTGGGCTGCTCCACCTCCAGTCTCTGTTCAGATGGCTTTCTAACAGCTGAGCCCAAATCAGCCTCTGGGATGGGGGAGTATAATCACATTTGACTCGCTGTGTGGATTGTAGCAGGTTTCAGATCATTCCCAACACAGCACTTTAACTGTGCTCTATATGTGATGCAGAATTAGCATACCATCCGTGCTGGCATCTGTAACAGAGAAAATGAGCACAATTTCAGACAGAATCCTACTGAGATGAGAGGCTCAATTAATGTTTATCTCTCTTCCATTTTAACTAGGATAATAATTAGAAAATGTCATGAAAGTCATCTGTGAATTTTGAAATTTTAAATGAATTACGGAATTATCTGTGAATTTAGGTATTCGAGGAATGTACATTTGTTCAGTATAATTATGGGATTCTGTGCATTATGGTGTTTTTCCATTGCCCATATTGGAAGGAAAAAAAACAGATTGCTCTTCAAGGGAGTTTAGGTAGATCAAATTGTATTTTACATTTCTGTTGATTTACATATTACTTTAATCTGTTTATGCAGTTGAAGCCAGGAAAAAAAACAAAGCTCAAATGTACCCTAAGGCGCTTGTAATTGTGTGGAATGAGCACACCTGGGTTAACTCTCTCTGGGTTGTCTGCATGGTGGCTGAAATATAGGCTTACAGGCAGATTATTGCAAAGGACAAACCTGGCCTTGCATCAGTTCTCCCTTTTCATAGCGCATCCGACACAATGATTCATATTTTGTGAATTTCATTTTGAGAAAATAAATGTGGTTCAAAAGGTTTACTTTATGTTTTCCCTGTGGTCCCTGGAACAATAAGCGGTTGGTAACCAGATTTTGAAAATTGCACTTTCTTCAACGGCCCACCAGTGTCATTAGCTGTGGGCAGCAGTAGCCCAGTGATGATGCATGACTCATTCATTACTCATTATCAACCCACACTCACTCCGACTCTTCCTACACAAGCTCTCCTGCTTTGGATCTTAGAGGGGGGTTGTGGGGGCGGGGAAACGGCAATGATAAAGCGTGAGCAGGCTCCTGCCTCGCTCTGATTGGCCAGTGTGATCCATCTAATCCGTTGTGACTGGGTCCTTCCCCCGTCCTCTTCCCCCTCACTCTGGTAGTGCTGGCAGCATCCATCCACAGTACACACACTGTGCTGTCTGTGTTCCAGAGAGAATATATCAGCTCTACACAGGGAGGAGAGGATTAACTCAACATCAGCTCATCTGCATATTCCCAGGGAACACATAAGCACCCAAGGCTTCTTCTCTTCTCTATCCAACTCCAGCCATCACAGGACTTGACACTCTCATCGTTGGAGCACCGTTCATCCCAACTCTCTCTGCTGTGAGAGGATTTAAAGGAGGACACGTCTTTCTGCTTTTTGGATTTTGCCATTTGTGTGTTTCTTCGCTAAGTTTAGGCTTGTCAAATTGGAGCAATGCAATTCACATGACATAGTTTAGACGAGTTCTAAGCATCCCGTTTTGTCTTTTTTTCTTCTCCAGAGGACCTCTGACTTTTTTGAACTGCTCTATAGGGCTTGCTGCTTGTTCATCTGATTTGGTCAACCTGAGTGTCAGAATGCCATCCAGGGAGTCTTACGAGGTCCGGAAGGGAGAGAAGTCTTTGGTGCACAAGGCAAAGCAGGAGGCCAACCAGCAGGACATACTGGCTGCTGCTCTGGGGATGAGGATCTCAGGGCCCCAGAAACCTCCAGCCACTATCTGGCAGCCTCTCAAACTGTTTGCCTATTCACAGCTCACCTCGCTGGTCCGCAAAGCCACACTGAAGGATAACAGCCTGCCGCCCAAGTACGAGAAAGTCCACAACTTCAAGGTGAGACAACAAATTGCCACAGGAAGAGCAGTTGCATCTCTTCGTCATGCCGTTCCACTGTAAAATATTGCTTCTATTTCAGCATGTTGTGGACAGGTGGCGTTTTTTTTGTATTAGGTTCCTATACTGGCAGTTGGCCACCAGAATGTCTGTTCAGGGGGTTATGGGGTGAGAGAAAGCATGAGCGAATAGGACTGTGTTGGGTCTTTCCACTGAGCCTTTTTCTAAAGGAAATCTGTTGGGTGGTCTGTGGTCCACTGTTGTTGGTTTGAGTACCAGATGGGGAGATTAGGCGATGAAGGGGGGGAAACAGTGGATGAGTGCTATTCTCATTAGGCTCCAGTCATCAGACTTGCTCTGGTCTGCTCTGCTCTGCCTGTTTGGGTAAGTAAGTTAATGAAGTGGGGAGCTGGGGCAGAAACATTCCCTCAAAGGCTCTAGGACTGATGACACTCACAGGACTCATTCTTCTTGCTTCCCTCCTTCCTTATTTATGTATGTATTACTATGCCAGCCAGTCCATGCTGAATGCTCCATTTTGCCATTTTAAGGGTCTGTCACACATTTAGCTCAAATGTTTCAAGCTCCCTCCTCCGCGGGAAGCAATCTGGGCTGATGTGGTTAGTGTGTAATAGTTAATGACAGAGCATTTTAATTCCTAATGATCCTGAACCTTGTACACTCTAACCTGTACAGCCAAGATATCTCTTTGAAGAAATTGATGACAAAGTATGATGAAAAAAATGTATATGTGAGAAAAAAATTCACTGAATAGCCAGAGACAACAACCGGTGCTAAATCGTATGAATGAATTGAAATGTTCATTGTTCCTACGTAAAGAGCGACTGCCTTTAAAAAGCAACGAATCTCTTTGACAATGTGACATCAATATGAGTCAGAAACAGTTATTTTAGTGTCAAACAATTGACTACAAAGTGTAAATAGGATCATTTTGGTCACAAAGTCTTGTTTAAAACAGAGTTTATAGCATAATGTAACAACGGATAAATGACAGTTGGCTTTGATTTGACAATGTCCATTTTCCCACCAACATGGGGTGAACAGCTGCGGTGATTGCTCTCTGTCCAATAGCAATGAGACAGACCTGCCCAGCAGCCCGACTTCATTTACATAAGACAACACCTCACACATTTTTTTCACTTGAGAAATACTGGACTCAACAAATTGCCCAACTAAAACACCCTCCGCAACAACAACAAAAAACTTCAAAATAAAATGCCACATGGGTCATTTTCAAAGGGATTTGTTGATTTTTAAAGACAGCAGCTCTTTAAATACTCAAGTGAATAAGGTTTTATTTTCCTGTGAGGCCATGAATCACAAAATATATTTTAACCTTCCTGCCAGTAGTATAGTCTGATGAACAATTCATCAGACTTGATACCATTTTACTGTGATGAATTGTTTTACTGCTAATCCTCTCATGCTGTCCCTGATCCCATAATGAGTTAACACACAGTATTGGTGATGGCCCTAGTATTTCACACCTCACATAAAAGGGCCATTATTCCCAATGTACTGTAGGAAAACACCTCACAGGGAGCCTGCTCTGCCTCCTCCCAATAGGTCTGGATCAGGCACCCCTGATTGGCTGAGCTGTTGTTATGTTACCTGGCGGAGAGAGAGCTCCCTTCCTTGCCCTTGCTTGAGCAACCCGTTGCCGTAGCACATTTCCATGACAACATGCCCCCCCTCACACTGGCACGGCGTCAACAGTGCCCACCCATCCTCCCCGCTCTCCACCACCACCCCTATTCAGCCTGGCCACTCATTAACAGTTTGAGTAGATTAGGCATCCTGTCAGATTTGACTGGGCTCTAAACGCCCCTCATCTCCAACACACACACAATCTGGCTAGTTTAAGACGCCAGCATTGTAGTGTCTCCAGGGCAACCTGGGGAAGGTGTGGTACCCATGTGGTACATAACTGCAGCATCTGACAACCATCCTCTCTCTTTGTCTCTCTTTCTATCCTCCAGGTCCACACGTTCCGGGGACCTCACTGGTGTGAATACTGTGCCAACTTCATGTGGGGGCTGACGGCTCAGGGAGTCAAATGTGCAGGTACGTACTGTACTGTTCTTTACAGTAGACAGCCACTGTACAGCTGCTGCTGGTTTTACTTAACACCATGCTGTTCTTTATCTATGTAAAGGACTTTGATGTTTTTCTCACCCCAGTATGTGGGTAACCTGGTTTGTAATGTGAGCGTAAGTGGGGGTCATATTGCGTCCCTTAATCTAAAACCCCACCAATATTTGGGGAACAGATTAGAGGAGTTGGGCAACGGAGTGAAATGAGGACTCAATATTGAGGATTTACTGTAATAAGTACTTCTCACTCTACATGAATGCCTTGCTTTAACAGAAAATGATGTGTTCCTGTATGAATGAATGAATGAGAGGTCCAGTTGGTGAGTTTTGCTAATGGCGTTACTCTGCCACTGTTCAAACGACAAGCTTTAATGCGATTGTTTTATACTGATGCAGCTCCCATATTCCCACATAATGGACAAAGCAATTGTTCTCCACTCGACGGCAGACGTATATGCACTCTATATGCAATCTATATATTGATCAGCCCATTATCATAATGCACAGTGGCGTCCAGACTCAGACTGGCTTCCTCTCTCTGTGCTCCAGTTGCAGCAGAAGTGGGGGGTTGAGAATGCCTCTGTGGATTCATGCTGAAATTCTCCCTTGATGGTCTCGGGAATAGATTCCCATTTTTAAACACGCGTACACCTATGCCTATCTATCCAATCGGGGCAGATGTTACTAGTTGAATGATTTTGCTGCACTGTGAGCAATTAACGATCTGATATTGTGAAGCAGCACATTTACATTGAATGTACAGTATGGTCATGAAATTATTTTGTCCCCATCTAAGGGCTAATTTTTCAATTGACTTAAGGTTTTGAAAAGATTTTGCAGCATCTTTATCACAGGATATTAGGCAATAAGTGGTGTCATGATGCTACTAGGATAACAACAACAGAAAATGCAGCATAAGTGGGGCACCCATGCATGCAGCATGCAAACGGCTTGCATGAGATCACATTGCTGCAGTGCTTGCACGCTTTGCGATATTATTGATCTCTAGAAATGATGAACTAATTCGCTTGAGAGCAAAACTAGTGCACTGCAATTTCACGTATTGTTATTTAGGCACATCGAACTGTAGATAGTGTTCTCGTGGTTTTCTATAAAGCAGTAGTTTTCCGGTGTTCATCATTCCCGTATAAGGCCGTAACGTAGACTGATGTCTGTATTTAATGTATTATTAATGGGACAAAGTGACCTACACTTATATCTGTGGGAGCCGCGACATGAATAATTGATGCATTGCTTTAGAAAGCTGCTGACAATCAGATGAAACGTGTACATGTATTTTTTCATTCCTTTAGACTAACGCCATGGCGACCAGAATCTAGGACAGGGAAGTCTTAAGCGATGTTTGAATTTGCGTTCCAAAAACGCCCTCCCCCTTTCTTTCTGTATGTGTGAAGTGTTTTTGGGTGAGCACCAGGAAGTCAGCCCCTGCCAGTGCTTGTTGTGCCACATTTCCTCATCAGAGGACGCCCCCCAGCCTCATACCATCATGCCCGTGAAGAAAAACAAAGCTGGCATGTCTCTTTAATGAGGAGTGGGGCTCTGAGCGCTGGGAAGGAGCTCCATTTCCACCCGCATTAAAATTCAGCAGCCAGAACCAGAGAGCTAGGTCACACAGCCTAGCTAGCACAGTCTCTATTCATCCCCATTCTACGCGTGGTGGAAAACAACATAGAATAACTAGCAACAGGACCATGTGTTTGTCTATATGCTGCTGCCATTAGAGATGGTAAAATAGAGAAGCATTGGAGATCTCAGGCACAGTAAAGGTTAGACAACATGATGATGTGTTGATTGGCCACCAGTGGGACCAGCCCCTCACCCCACTCCAGTGTCAGACCCTTTTAGCCAAATCAAGGCAGAGCTCATCCTCCGTGGAATGTATTCTCCTCGCCATGGCGATAGAGCTGACAGTGCAGTAAAGCAGTGTCTGTCTGCAGGCTCCCTCTGGGCTTTCCCACCCCACCTGGAACCCAGGGGCCACCTGTGTGTGTGTGTGTGTGTGTGTGTGTGTGTGTGTGTGTGTGTGTGTGTGTGTGTGTGTGTGTCTGGTGGGAGGCTGCCCTCTATTACGCTGCCTGTCTCACACCCTTAATAGAATCATCTCTTAAAGGTAATTACGTCCCTGCATCAATGCATATGAGTAAAGCCTGCGGAAATTTCTCTGGGGCCAATTTTAATCAAAATATGTGTAGCTATTTCTCTACATCATAGACCTTTTGTGCCTTTTTTTTTAAAAAATGTGTGATTTGATATTTGAGGAGCAACAATGATGACATATTTCCTCTGAAACACCATGTAGTCATAGAAAAAAACCTCAGTGAACAAAATGTTTATTTCGAGATGTAGTTGGAATACTATAATGCACCATTTTTTTGTCAAACGTTCCTCTTCCAAACTGGGAGAAGGCAGAGAACTGCTTAAAGCTTGAAGGAGCTGGCCCATTTAAGTCTAGGAAACTAGGTCTAGTGTAGCCCGCAGCGGCTGAATCGCTGCCTGCACGGCCATTGTGTGCGAGCCCAGATTCTGGAGGAGAATGGAGCGTGCAGGCCTGAGTCTCCCTCCTCCAGGCCACATTGTTTTCAGTGCGCCTCTAATTCCCTCTAAAAGCCTCTGTTACAAAGTGAAGAAGGAGTCGTTGTGTCGGCTCTCTGCTGTGCTCCCTGCAAGGTGAAACCTGTTCTGAATCTGATGCAGGCAGCTGCGCCTCAGGCCCCACTCACTAGCACCGAAGACAAAAGCACTGGGGATGATCATTGAAACTACATATTCACTGCTTAGAAGAACACAAATAAGGTTCATGTTGTGCTACAAATCTCTGTGACAAAATACGTCTAGGAGGTTTGGGTCATTTTTATTTTTTATTTTTTTGTGCAGATTAAAAACAAACCAAGCCACATAGTAGAATCCAGAATAAATTTGGTAGATGTAAGATCAACCTTTGTTGAATTTGTTACGAATGACTTTGATGCATGACTGGCACGCCGTCTGGATGAGGGATAGTTTGTGGACCTGTGTTCCATTCCAGTGCTCAAGGTGACTCCAATAACACCCCTGGCAGCTGACCAACGGGGGAAGTCATCAGCCAGGACAGAATTCTCCAGTGGTCCAATGACATTCTGACTCCAAATATTGATCAAAAGCATTTAGGCCTTAGCGAGCAAAAACAAAACCAAGCCAGTCGACAAAAATGAAATGAACAATCTGGGGGATGCAGACTATTCATGGTACACTTCAATGTTCATTCTGGTCTTATTTTTTCCTCTGGAGGATGTCATTGGAAGATATCATTGGAATGATATTATTGGAACATATCATTTGAAGACATCCCTCTTAGGTCTCCTCTTCCTCTTTTCTTTCAGATTGTGGCCTGAATGTCCACAAGCAGTGCTCCACTATGGTACCCTGCAACTGCGTGCCAGACCTGAAACACATCAAGAAAGTCTACAGCTGTGAGCTAACAACCCTGGTGAAAGCTCACAACACCAAGCGGCCCATGGTGGTGGACATGTGCATACAGGAGATTGAATCGAGAGGTGAGAAGACGATAGATAGCAATGGCCCTATTGAAATAGTTGGAAATCCTACCCTTCTTGGAAATCGCGCTCCCTCTTTCCCTTTCAGGAAATGTTATATTTTGTGTGTTTCAGTAATGGATGGATGCATTTTTCAATCACCACATGTACACACACCCAATTAAGTGCAGGTAACAGGAAGGATGGATGATTCTAATGTTGGTCCTTTCCATTCATTTGATGTGGAGAGCCGATGGGAGGCCTGGCAATTGTACACAACGGAGGATTGTGTGGTGTTGCTGCTGCTGGTGTTTCAGTTGATTGCGTTCCAGTTGAATCACTCAACGATGTAGAAGCCTCATTTCTACCTCATTGTCTAGCCTGGTAGTCTACGTCTGTAACTCATGCTATATTATATTGATGTTTTTATTTACGTTTTATTCAATAACGCAGAAAACTATTTGCATCTGCCCATGTTATTCCCTGTGTGCTTTTGTAGATCTTTTTAATTTCTCATCCATATGGAAGAGCTTAATGACATTTTCTGTTGCCCAAGGTCACCGCTGAAGGTGAATTTGGCCGTATTTATTCTGCTCTTGAGTTGAATCCGTGTTGGATGCCCACTCCTGTCCTATGTTATGTTGTGTAAATGCAGCGTTTGTCATTAAACGTCTCTATCCCTCTGTCATAGGGCTGAAGTCTGAAGGGCTCTACAGAATATCTGGATTCAGCGATTCAGTGGAAGATGTCAAGTCGACATTTGACAGAGGTATGTCTTCTATTGACATCCGTTAGTTCTGTCCGGGTGTTAACAACCCCCTCGGGTGCCTCTCGCGGCACGCTTATCGGTTCTTAGCGCCTCCGTGCTCAATGTGATGGTTTTAGGTTTGAGTTCAATGTTGTCACTCCGATGTGTTTATAGAGGCAGTATTAATGGGAAGGTGACACATTTGAGGAGGGATTAGTCTCCATCTGGGAGAGCACAGCTTGTCCTGACGCGGTCCAGTCACAGGATGTATAGCCAGGGGCCAGGGGCCAGGGCCAGGGGCCAGCTCTGGGGATGGCAAATCATGCGACGAGTCCAACAACCGTAGCTGACCGAAATGTAATTTACCGTAGAAATGTCATTTACCTCCAACTTCATTTGCCTATCACAGTTAAAGAGGCAGTTAGAAATCGTCTGCCTCATTCTCTGCCCAGTACAGTGTGAGTTTAGAGATGGACATGGGGGAAGCCTGGAGCCATGGGTTAAATCCTAGCTAGACCCGTGTGTGGGAGATCACACATGACAGAGTGTCATTCCAACTCACAACACTGTGATATGTAGACCCTCGGCAGAATTAGGCCATGGCCTGCTCTGGATGTAGAACCGAGGGGAAAGTAGAACAGGCCAGGCCAGTCAAAACAGAGAAGTAGCCTAGATTTCATCCCCCACAGTGACACAAGCCCTTTATTCTTCACTTCGCACTACGCTGCCAGCACTCAATGTCCTTGAGTTCAATCAGCAAGACAATCGTAACAGGGCCTTGTGCACATCCAACCAGTCCTTTCCTCGTGTCTAACAGTGTGTTATATCTCTTCACAGATGGTGAGAAGACAGACATCTCTGCCAATGCCTATGAAGATATCAACATCATCACGGGTGCACTTAAACTGTACCTCAGAGATTTACCCATTCCTGTCATCTCCTACGACGCCTACCCCAGGTTCATCGAGACTGCAAGTGAGTCCGACCTAAGCAGCTTTTTCCTCTTCTCTGCCAGTTAAAATGATGCATAATTGTTTCAGTCACGCACCAGCACCATGCAAGAAGAAATGCCATTGGTGTGCGTTTTCCTATCTGTGGTTGAGTCATGTAAATCCCTCAACATTCAAGCCCTGACGCATGACGGAAGTGTTCAGGGAACATTTATCCTGCTCTTCCTTTAGATTCTTGAGTTCTCAAAGACGATTCTGCAAAATAGAGCCTTTTTCAAGTGTATATTGCTGTGCTTTACCGCATTTCCACTGTTTGTGTGTTGCTATTGCATGAAGTCCACATCAAATAAGCATCAGATCCTCCTTTACGTTTGAACTTCTTATGGTTCCATTTTAGAAAATTACGATTGTTTGGTAGTCAGTTATATGGAGTTCAACAGCAGCTCATCTTGACTGTACTCTGATCGTTCATGCTAGTGTATAGTTCCAGTGAGAACCATTGAGCACGGATGTTTAGAGGTTCTGAGAGCCTGTCTTGTGGCCGCTCTGCTTTCACCTCATTCCTCTGTTTGCTTCTCAGAGCTGGAAGACCCAGAGAAGCGGCTAAAGGCCTTCCGTGAGGCTCTGGAACTGCTGCCGGCAGCACACAGTGAAACCCTGAGGTACCTCATGGCCCATTTAAAGAGGTGAGTTTCTCAACAAAACGATTCGCTGCCCTGGTGATATGTAACATCCTGTTTGTGTAACTGAGACATGGTTGTAATTGAATGCTCAGATGTTCATTTTCAATGGGTTTTCAACACACAGCTGTTAATTGTCTGTCCTTGATGTGTCTCTACTTCAGGGTAACGTTGAATGAGAAGGACAACCTGATGAATGCGGAGAACCTGGGCATTATTTTTGGGCCCACTCTCCTGCGTGCCCCCAACCTGGACGCCATGACGGCACTCAACGACATCCGCTACCAACCGCAGGTGGTGGAGTTCCTCATCAATAATGAAGACATCCTCTTCTGAAAACAGACACATCCACCCTGTTAGATAAGGAAGACATCCTCTTCTGAAAACAGACACATCCACCCTGTTAGATAAGGAAGACATCCTCTTCTGAAAACAGACACATCCATCCTGCTAAGATAAGGAAGACATCCTCTTCTGAAAACAGACACATCCACCCTGCTAAGATAAGGAAGACATCCTCTTCTGAAAACAGACACATCCACCCTGCTAAGGAAGACATCCTCTTCTGAAAAACAGACACATCCATCCTGCTAAGATAAGGAAGACATCATCTTCTGAAAAACAGACACATCCATCCTGCTAAGATAAGGAAGACATCCTCTTCTGAAAACAGACACATCCATTCTGCTAAGATAAGGAAGACATCCTCTTCTGAAAAACAGACACATCCACCCTGTTAGATAAGGAAGACATCCTCTTCTGAAAACAGACACATCCACCCTGTTAGATAAGGAAGACCTCCTCTTCTGAAAAACAGACACATCCATCCTGCTAAGATAAGGAAGACATCCTCTTCTGAAAACATTCACATCCATCCTGCTAAGATAAGGAAGACATCCTCTTCTGAAAACAGACACATCCATTCTGCTAAGATAAGGAAGACATCATCTTCTGAAAAACAGACACATCCATTCTGCTAAGATAAGGAAGACATCCTCTTCTGAAAAACAGACACATCCACCCTGCTAAGATAAGGAAGACATCCTCTTCTGAAAAACAGACACATCCATCCTGCTAAGATAAGGAAGACATCCTCTTCTGAAAAACAGACACATCCATTCTGCTAAGATAAGGAAGACATCCTCTTCTGAAAAACAGACACATCCATTCTGCTAAGATAAGGAAGACATCCTCTTCTGAAAAACAGACACATCCATCCTGCTAAGATAAGGAAGACATCCTCTTCTGAAAACAGACACATCCATTCTGCTAAGATAAGGAAGGAAAGAGACAGATTTTTTGTAAAACAGCTTGATGCTGTCTAAACACTTTTTTGTGCAAAGACTTGAAGGAACTTTTCTATTGCATTTGTATTACATATGAATCTTTGTAATTACATTTGTGATACATCCGTTTCCACTCCCAGTTAAGCAGTCCTGAACCTTACTTTCTCTTCCCCTGTAATGGGTGTGGATGGTGATGTACCTTAAACTTTGCATGTCTGTCTCCCCATTTTTGTCGGGGCTTGTGTAGAACACTGATGGACCAGACTTGGCCGTGTCTTTATTTTGTGTAGCTTTGTAGCGGTAACCTCGCATGCGATAAATATTGTGAAACGTTAACCAGGTTTCCATCCAACCTTTTAATGCGTGTAACGTACATGTGGGATAAAACATTTAATGACAGGCCTGATGGAAACAGATCATTTTTGTCGGTAAACTTGCCAAATGTCAACAAAACAAAATACGCTAGACAAGGTGGGGACCTTTTCGTGTCGGTAAAATTAATTACGTGAGAAATGTAGGTGGAAAGAATTTTATGCGCAAATATTGATATAATAACCATCATATCGAAGTAAACTTGGAGTGGTTGTGTGGTCCTCCCACTAAAGTTGTGTGGTCCTCCCACTATGACTCATAGGGAAAGCATGCAGGTATCTTTATGTGCAATATATCATCACACACAGACTTTTATCCACAAGTCAATTTGATGGAAAAACAGCTCTGGTGGGAAAATGCTCATATTGTTTTTATACGTATTTTAACATATTCACATGAAAATCTGTCACCAGTTGGATGGAAACCTAGCTATAGATACTCTGCTATTATTTGTCATGTAGATTTACAGTATCTCCTGTCCGGTTGCCCAATGGGCAATTGTTTTTGTGAAGCATTGTATACCTGGATGTGAAATAGACTACTGTATCTTCTCTGAACCTTTGTAATTATCTTTGACTGATTCGGTCTTTTTTTTGCCTTTTCAGCTGTTTTAGAAGTATTTTTTAGGGGAAATGCAAAGCCTCTTTCAATCAGAAAACAATCAGTGTACCTTTAAATGTTCTGTTACATTTGCCGGACAGTCAAAACTGTGTTGCATTCAAACTGTTACCTTTGTGCATTTAATGTTTGTTCTTCTTAAAAATATTTTTGTACTTAATTTGCGCATGTAAATTATAATTTATTAAACCTTGCTTGCTGAAAATGAACCTGTTTACTCTGAGTCACCTAAATTGTTCCAGTAACAACGAAGCCAATGAATAAGCATTTCGTGCCATGTGTGTTCATTTTAGAATATGGTAAATGTGTCCAGAACACCAGTCATTGAGGTACATGGCATGCTACATTTGCGTGTACATGCAAAATGACCTTGACAAAAGGGGCTGCTCCTCTCAATCTGCATATTAAGAGTGACAGGCAGTGCTATAGACGGTCCAGGGCCCACGTGACCGTATGCAGCATCCCCTCCAACTAGGCGTCAATCACACTGATTCGCTCTGGGATTAACACAAAACCCACAATACCTTTAGGCACGGCCCTGTCTGCATTCAGGAGATTTTTAATTGCTGGATACATATGCAAACATTGTCCCTTGGGGTTTATGCATTTTATCATTTTATGTTTAATTAACCCACGAGCAATTTCTTTCCGCACAATTTCCAAAAACCTGTCATGCCTTATCTTCTTCACTTGCGGCTCATTATAAGATCAAACTCTACCCTTGCATTTAAACTGGCAGTGAACAAAAAAACGGTTGTTATTTCGGTTCATTTTGGTTCATGTTCTGATTGAGTTTCAGACACTTTCCACTGGAGGTCCTTACTGGGCAGTGTTTACTGGCGGAGAACCACAGCCATCCTGAATGACAGCAGCTGGCCTCTCCTAATTGAATGTGAAATCCCATGAAATGCTCTGCCATTGTTCTCAGCAGTAACTGTGGAAACACTACGCTTTTAGGTTGGATTATTAAAAGCCGTAAAATCTGACCTGGCTGCCCCAATCTTTTCTGTGTTTAACACCTCATGCTTTCCCATTTTGTCCTCAGCCTTTTGTGGCTTCATGCTCTAGTATGGTTTATACCTGTTCAGGAATTCTTGACATTTTTATCACTGGGCTTTATCGTTTACATTAGGTTGAATTAATGGTGAATGAATTCCTATCTAGTTTTGGTTGATTGGTCAATAAAAGTGTAATTTATTCGAATTCATACAGCTTTTTCAGCTATTTATTATAAATCCATCGCAATTGGCTGCAGCCGATAGACCAAGAAACTCGTCTAAACGTTCAGACTACTGCTGTGATAATGTCATGACAGACCTCTCTTCATGCACATCAAATAATATTTGCTACAATTACCATGGGATGGCTGATTCATACTCACATGAATTCATCTACATGTTTTTTTTTTTGTGTGCTTCTGATCCGTGAGATAACTGACCTTTCTTTGTTGATTGGACAAAGCTGTGTGGCATTTCCTCCTGCGGAGGCTGACCTACGTCTCCAATTCTGAGACGTTCAGCTACGACACGTGAAGTGAACGTGTCGTACGTAGATGCAGCGCCTGTCCTGTGGATATTACTGCTTCTCTTCAGACTGTTGACGGCTAAAGTAGTAGCATGTTGATTTCTGAATGTGGGAATGTGCTATATTTCCGCTATACGTCATATTGTAGGAATTGAAGGGACAACGTTTAAGCTGCGCAGGCCTAGATTGAATTCAATTGCATCACCAAACACCAATATCCCATACTAAACAGCCATCCCATCCCTTCCCCCACCCATCATACCCCAAAAAACGATTGTATATGAGACAAACGATCTACTGTAAAAATACCTTCACAACATCAAAGAGCTCTTAGAAGAGCTTGAATTGACATTCATGTTAAGTAATAGAATGCAGTGATTATAAAAAAAAAAAAAATTATCTTCAGAACATAAACAATACACGTTGTTGCTGCTATTTTTGGGGGGAGGGAAATATTATGTACAAATATGCCAGTAACACACATAATCATCTCTGCCGTGGAAAGTGTCATCTACATAATCTGGCAGGGCGTAGAAACATGCAGTGGGAGATGTTCAATGCTCTGCCATCCCCAGCAGATGTTCCACACACTCCACATTGCTATTATTCAGATTCGGGTTTAGAGAGCATTTGAATCACATGTCGAATAGAGAGTCAACTAGGAGGTGTGATTGGGAGAGATTCCCCGCAGGGCTATGAGAACGGCTGACTCCTGCTGAAAGAAAGAACCGTGTCTCAACCGCAACGGCAGGACCCACTGCCTGACCTTGATTGAGCTTGAATGAGCAGATTCAATGGGTTTCTCCAGGGTCACATGGGTTGGGTCCAGGCAGGAGGCACTTAGGCACTGTAGGATTCAGGTGGTCTGTGATTGGTATGGGGAGAGAAGTGGAGGGGGTTAAGAGACAGATCTCTCTTAATTCAGACATTGCCAAAATGGCAATTTCCCCCTAAATAAGATGAATGAGGCGGCTGGTTGAGTGACGGGCTGATTGAACAGGTTGAGTTGAGGCTGTAGGGAAATCGAGTTGCCTGGTCCCATCAATGCCTTGGTGGGGAGGGGCAGGTGTACAGGGATGGGGTGTTTGGGTTTCATGCCTGGCCATCTGGAAACTCATTGCGGTGGCTAGATGGGGTAGATGTTGTGGGTATGTTGCAGTCCAACATTATCCTAAGAGGGATACCATCTCCATTAGGGGCAAGATCATCCAAGAGGACAACATTGGTGGCCGTTTGATTAATGTATTCGACATGTAATCAACTACTCATATAGAATTCCCAAATAATGATTATGGAAATTACATCTTAATGTAACAGAAGTTAACCAATGCTCTGTTCATGAGTAGCCTAATTGTACATATATCACAACAAATGCATTCGTTTTGGAAAGCAGGCAGAGGCTATTGCGATCTTTCAATATGGGAAGTATATTGCACTGTGAGATATTTTAGTGCTAGATTAGCCAGGCATGTAGCGCTTGTAACATGTGAGGGATGACAAAGAATGTGACCCTCTCAAATGACGGCTATTGGTGGTGGCTCGTAACATATGGTGTCAGGGAACAACAATACTGTTCCCCATTACAGTACTTGAAGCAGCAAGTCAGTGTTGCAATTATTTTGACCTGATTTTAAAGCAGACAGAAATTATTTTGTTACCTAACTAGCCGCTTAGCCTCTATTCGAAGACTCAGGACATTGGATACCCCAGAGTTTATGGGAACCGAACACAAGAATGAATCGTCTACTTTTTGTTTCTCATCTCCTTATCATTCTAGCAGGTAAGCCATATTCTAAACATGTTGGCTGACTGATAAAATTAGTTTGCCATTTCTGTTCTTCTGTCGGTTATAACTTACCTTTTCCAGGATATTTTAGATGATAGTCTATCCTAAACAAAAAATTTGCATATTTTACAAATCGAGCCCATTAGTCATGAGATATCAACATAATTTGATAATTTCACATTGATTCTTGGTAATGCTTTATCCATTAGTTAACTATAAGATTTCAAATGTTATATGAGGTAGACTCTAGCTAAGCTAGTGCCTGTTGGAAATGTTGTCGTTCTTTTGAAAGCCTCCAGCATTAGGCTCTCTTGATTGACAGGGGTGTGTGCACTTCGTTTTTTAACCTCCATCTATTTGTGCTTGACTTAATGAGCCAGTTGATTCATATAGCATATAACATTTCCAGACAATTGTACTGTTTTCAATGTCTCAAAACGTCATTCGTGCTTTGCTTCATACTATGTTCTTGCACACACTAGGCTTCGTTTCAAGGTCAAGCGGAAAATGAAATGAGATACCGCTCTGGCATGGGTCAAATATGTAACGGAAATAGCAGATGTCGAGTCTGAAACACTGTCTGTATTGACTGAGCTCTCATCTCTATCACCTTCAGCATCCCATGATGATAGTATACCACTGGTATATAACAGTGTATGAAATAAGTAGTTAGTCAGGAAGGAAGGAAGGCAGGGAGGGAGGGAGGGAGGCAGGCAGGCAGGCAGGCAGGCAGGCAGGGAGGGAGGGAGGCAGGCAGGCAGGCAGGGAGGCAGGCAGGCAGGCAGGGAGGGAGGGAGGGAGGGAGGGAGGCAGGCAGGCAGGGGGAGGGAGGGAGGGAGGCAGGCAGGGAGGGGAGAGAGGGAGGCAGGCAGGCAGGCAGGCAGGCAGGCAGGCAGGCAGGCAGGGAGGCAGGCAGGCAGGAGGAGGCAGGCAGGCAGGCAGGGAGGGAGGGAGGGAGGGAGGAGGAAGGAAGGAAGGAAGGCAGGCAGGCAGGCAGGCAGGCAGGCAGGCAGGGAGGGAGGCAGGCAGGCAGGGAGGGAGGCAGGCAGGCAGGCAGGCAGGCAGGCAGGCAGGCAGGCAGGGAGGGAGGGAGGGAGGGAGGGAGGGAGGGAGGCAGGCAGGCAGGCAGGCAGGCAGGCAGGCAGGCAGGCAGGGAGGGAGGGAGGGAAGCCACTTAGTACATTTAATACTACTGTATTTGCACGTACATTAACCACTACTTATCAGTCTGCTGGTGCTGTAAACCCACAATCTCTCCATCTCTGCCATGTGAGCCACGCATCAAGCTGTCCCTGTGTTTCTTGTAGGCTCTGCCTGGAGCTCTGAGGATGAAACCCGTCTGGTGAAAACCCTGTTCACTGGCTACAACAAGGTGGTGCGTCCTGTCGCTCACTTCAAGGACCCAGTGGTGGTTACAGTTGGCCTGCAGCTCATTCAACTCATCAGTGTGGTAAGAAAAATGTCACACCATCCCATATCAACCAATATTTATCATGCAATTCACATCACTGCCAACACTATGTAGCTAACTGTAACTTCTGTCAGTCGAAGAGTTGGTTCTGTTTGGCTCACTTATTTTGACTATTTGAGCCAGCATGGTTTTGTGCTGAGGTTGGAGTTTTAGTTGATGTTTTTTCAAGCTAACAAGGGATCAGTCACGTTAGGTGGCAAAAATGCTGAAATAGCTGAGGAGTTGAACAAGTTAGATGTTGCAGTTCTGTTATGGGAACAGTGGAGTGAGTTCTTGCCACAAGTTCTAGTGGATAGCAGTCAGGAGGAGGAATATGTGTTGGAAATAGTGAGGCTGGAACAGGAAATGGCAGTTGACTGGAGGGCTGCATACAGGGGAGGACGTTTGTCTTGCCAGTCAGTCAAAAGGCAGTTGTCTCAGGGGGCGAAGTCTTTCAAGGAGGGTTTTGAGGTATCCCCAGTTTGTGAAGCTAATCGGGTTCAGAAGGGTGCTGATGGCAAACCGGAGAGGGAGGATGATGATGTGTGTGGGGACGTAGAGGAAACATTATTTGTCAAAATAGACTGTGGCTCCCAGGAAATGGTTCTCCCTAGTGAGGAAGTTGATTATTGTGTCTCTAGCTGAGACCTTCTGGGTAGAGATATGTGATATAGTGTGCCCTCTGCAATTTGAGGATGAAGTTAATTCAGGTGTCAATTTAGGACGATGTTCTATGTTGAGTTGATGGACAATGAACAACTAGGTTCTCCTTGTGGGCTGACTAATGATTTGGTTCCCCAAGTGATCTGTTAGATTCAGAGGTTGTCAGCAACTCTTTGTTTCCTTTAGCTGACGCATTCTTTCCCACAGTAGAGGAGGTTGTGTCACATCTGCTCCTGCAACGTCCTCTACTGCACTGCTCATCCTGTGTCTCCTTGACCTGCCGCCACTCCCCGGGTACCCTCTCCCTCTGTGTGTGTGTGTGTGTGTGTGTGTGTGTGTGTGTGTGTGTGTGTGTGTGTGTGTGTGTGTGTGTGTGTGTGTGTGTGTGTGTGTGTGTGTGTGTGTGTGTGTGTGTGTGTGTGTGTGTGTGTGTGTGTGTGTGTGTGTGTGTGTGTGTGTGGGTGGGTGGGTGTGTGTGTGTGTGGGTGGGTGGGTGGGTGGAGACAGGTGTGAGCCGATCCCCACCAGCTGCAACCAGCTCCATAATCAAGACCTCTAAAAATACTCAGCCCTGTGCCACTTCCATGCTGCAAGATCGTAATCTCTGCTCAGTCAGTCTACGTTTCGAGCCGTTTGTTACTAGTCAGATCCTGTTATCCTCTTTTCCTTGCCTGATGCTGTCTTCCTCTCCGCTACAGTTCTGCCCGCTCTGACTCTGGTCCCTGTCTTCAGTCCCACGTCTCGTCATCCTACTACTCTGTCCTGGATTCCCCACTCTACGACTCCCTTTGATTCCCCTCCGGACCCGCTTACCCTGGCTCAACCCCTCTCGCTCCAGCCTCAGCCTCCGCACCTGGTTTCCAGAAACCCACCCGAACTTCCCCTGACCTGCACTCCATCTTCCCCAAGTGTGTCAATAAATACCTTGATTACTTCGTCCCAGTCTCCTCGTCTGAGTCTGCTCTTGGGTTCCACTCTGCTTAACAGTACGAGCTGGCCAAAGAGATAAACCCAGCAGACTCTGCCACTCTCCACCAAACCCTCATCGGCCAAGGCGCCCTGCTCGAGCAACATGACCAAGCCCTGAAGACCATTCTGGCGCACGTCAATGAGTTTTCACAGAGCCTGTCTGACCTACAGGGCTGACCCTTGTTCCGACTCCTGAGCGTTAATATGGCAACCTCAGAGCTTGCAGAGCCCTTTTGGTACAATGTTCACTATTATTTGACAACAGCCCTACTCTTATGCTCGCGAACGGGCCAAGATTTCCTTTCTGATTTGCTGCCACAGTGGAGCAGCGCTTTCCTGGGCCACGGCAATGTGGGAGAGACAGTCCCCCATCTGATTCTCCTGCTCCAGATTCACGGAGGAGATTAAAAAATTATTCGACCACCCGGTCTGCGTTAAGGATGCTGCTAAATGACTCCTGTCCCTCCGTCAAGGCCCCCATAGTGTTGCTGAGATGTCATGTCAGTTTCACACCCTCGTCGCTGAGAGTGGCTGGAATGAGGAGGCCCTTCAGGGAGCATTCCGGAACGCGATCACTGAGACCCTCAAGGACGAGTTGGAACCAAGGATGAGCCTGATGGACTTGATGAACTCATCTCTCTCGCTATCCGCATCTACAACTGTCTCCCGCTCCCTCTCCCTCTCCCTCTCGCTCTCCCTCTCGCTCTCCCTCTCGCTCTCGCTCTCCGTCTCCCTCTCCATCTCCGTCTCTCTCTGTGTGTGTGTGTGTGATTGTATGGGTGGAGACAGGTGTGCTGGAGTCAGAGCAGATCCCCACCAGCTGCAACCTGTTCCATAATCAAGACCTCTATAAATACTCAGCCCTGCCACTTCCACGCTGCCAGATCGTAATCTCTGCTCAGTCAGTCTACGTTTCGAGCCATTTGTTACTAGTCAGATCCTGTTGTGCCTGTTTTCCTTGCCTGATGCTGCTTTCCTCTCCGCTACAGTTCTGCCCCTCTGACTCTGGTCCCTGTCTCCAGTCCCACGTCTCCTCATCCTGCTACTCTGTCCTGGATTCCCCACACTACTACTCCCTTGAATTCCCCTTCGGACCTGCTTACCCTGTCTCAACCCCAACCCGTCTCACCTTAGCCTCCACACCTGGTTTCCAGCAACCCGCCCGAGCTTCCCTTGACCTGCACTCTATCTTCCCCCTGTGTTTCAATAAATACCTTGGTTACTTCATCCCAGTCTTCTCATCTGAGTCTGCTCTTGGGTTTCCCTGTTCCACTCTGCATAACAGGTTGTGGTCCCTCTGCCGGCTGACCATGAGGTTGTTTTTCAGGGGTCGATGTTACTGACACTTTTTTTTACTACGCTGTGGGAGAGAGGAGATTCTTCCCGTTCATTTAGTGAGGATCTGGTCTGAGTTTTGCAGGGTGATA
This sequence comes from Oncorhynchus nerka, assembly GCF_034236695.1. NCBI lineage: Eukaryota > Metazoa > Chordata > Actinopteri > Salmoniformes > Salmonidae > Oncorhynchus > Oncorhynchus nerka. The sequence continues at coordinate 15,309,019 of NC_088396.1, read as the reverse complement.
CGGCTGTGTCTTGTAATGAGAATCAGGAGCTTGAAGAAGTGAGTTTGGTGGAAAAGCTAGATCCACCGGTTTTGTCACTTCCTGTTAAAGAGCGGTTGAAAGTTCCTACAGCATGTAGGCCTAGTGTCTCCGGGTTAAGTTGGAGGAAAGTTGGGAGGCTAACGGTTCCCCTTCAGTTCTCCTCCAGCACGGGAGCAAAGAGACATGCAGACCAGTGAATTTGATGGTTTTGGTTGGTCTGGTTTTCTAGAATGGCGTTATCTCAGAGGTGAGGTTTTCTGGAGCCAAGTTTCATAGTTTTGCAGCTCTGGTGTTTATAGTGTATATAGTTTGGTCTCTTCAGTTAAATAAGTTTTATGGAAAAGAGGGTGGGAAAGTATAGAAGTTTAGGACAATTGAGGAAAATATATACTGGTGACTGGTTTTTTCTTTACATTTCTTGATGGGGGAGGTGTTATGCAGTAGGTTGTTTAGTGCTAACACACAGTTAGGCACACTCTACCAGGATACACTTTATTTTGTCACCATCTGAACAAATGGTAATCTGCTTGGATTGTCTGACCAAGATGTCAAGAAGGAGAGGTCTCCTGTGTACATACATATGCATATGCTGATTTCTCACTTAGATGCACATCTTAAATCAGGTTACACACTAGTTAACTAGGCCTAAGACCCCTAGACTTAGCGAGTGCAACAATATCCGTAGGCTAATTATTGGTTTTGTAACAGTAGAAACTAAAATCAATTCCCTTCCTCTACAGGATGAGGTCAACCAGATTGTCAACAGCAATGTTCGACTGAAACAGGTTTGTTACTGCCGTTTCCTGTATCTACATTGCAATATACAGTAAATATGAGATCAAAATGTTTTCTTTCTGGCTATTTTGTAAGAGTAATTACAAGGAAAATCTAAGTATGGGTAATTATCATAAATTTCACCATAATTCTGAAGACAGTGTAAAATCCTTATAAGCCGATGAATAATGTTCATTTTCACTAAACTGTAATGAAACATTGTCTGAAAAAATCCCTATTGAAATGATCCCTCTCCGAATCAGACTTCAAGTCAAATAATCTATCTGATATTTTCCATTCATGCTCTTTGTACTTTGTACCGTCATTTTCCAGCAATGGAAGGATGTGAACTTGCAATGGAATCCTGAGGATTACGGCGGAATCAAAAAGATAAGAGTGCCCTCCACTGACATTTGGCGTCCTGACCTCGTTCTCTATAACAAGTAAGATTCAGGCCATATTTGCATCAAATGTCTTTCTTTTAACCATTCTCTCACAGATACTTTCCTTGATAAAAGGCCACCAGACAGACCGACTGTGTGTGACTATGTTTTCAAACCACATTACTTCTCCCTCTCTTTTCCCTCTGTGCAGAGTGGGTGAGAGCTCAGGTTGCAGCAGGCTAAATCTGGCTTCTATATCACAGGTTCCACCCACACCATATGCTGCGTCTGACACACGGCTGTTTCTCCCTGACAACCGGCTCCTATGCCACAGCAACCTGTACCAGTCTCAGCTCTGGTTGGTTGGCCTGCGATGGCAGGGCCATGCCAAGCCCCAGGCAGTGATGCCCCTCTGCGTTAACATTATTTCCTGCGTTGATGCCCGTGTTTGTGTGTGCCCACAGTGCTGACGGTGACTTCGCCATCGTTCACGAGACCAAAGTGCTGCTGGAACACACTGGCATGATCACGTGGAACCCCCCTGCCATCTTCAAGAGCTACTGTGAGATCATCGTGCTGCACTTCCCCTTCGACCTGCAGAACTGCAGCATGAAGTTGGGCACCTGGACCTACGATGGCAACTTGGTTGTCGTCAATCCCGTAACAATCATCAACATTTTGACATTTTTCCCCGATTGATCCCCTGTGTAACTCCTGTGTAACTCATACACATACAGTCCATTACTGATTTAACACATGATTCTAAAAGCATGACATAATTACCACCAGTCCTGGGGAAATACCAATTAGGTTGATCCCTTCCTGGTCTGTTGCGTCTTCGCGACATCTTCTTATTTACCCGTCTCCACCAGGACAGCGACCGCCCTGACCTGAGTAACTTCATGGAGAGTGGAGAGTGGGTGATGAAGGACTACCGCAGCTGGAAACACTGGGTGTACTATGCCTGCTGCCCAGACACGCCCTACTTGGACATCACCTACCACTTCCTGATGCTGCGGCTGCCCCTCTACTTCATCGTCAACGTCATCATCCCCTGCATGCTCTTCTCGTTCCTCACTGGCCTCGTCTTCTATCTGCCCACTGACTCTGGTTGGTGGAGCGTCCCGTCAATCATTTCAGTTCTAAATCCCTTCTATTGGCTGAAGATTAGTGGAAATATATTTTGTCTCCCAATTTCCGCATCATAGCTGCAACGTTGACAGCTCACGTAGTGGTTGTGTAGAACTGTACCTGCATTGGCTGGTACCGACAACAACACGCTTGTCCTTCTACAGATGTAGGATCTTAATTTGGCCACTCTTTTGTTACTGAGAATTCTCCTGCGCCGCAGGAAATTTAGATGAGCCTTGTGGTTTACATAAATTCACTGAAAACCTGGACTAACAGTACTGCACTTATCATGTAGCCTTCTTTTGTTCGGCTATTAGCCTAACCACCAATCAAGCAGCGTTATGAACTAAACATTCAAATCCTGTTGCTGCAGGATTATTTTTCTATGACAATACTGGTCAAATTAAGATCTTACACCTGTATCTGTCTCTGGGCCTCGGAAGTTACTAGTAGCTACATTAGCTGTACCAGTGCTGTGTCTCAGCTAGCGTTTGGTCCTGTTGCCAGTGTGGAGGCCTACCTCATTACCCAGAGACCCTGTGTGCTGCAATGTCTGCGAACAGACCTTTCCTTTAATGTATAATGCATCACTGGCTGCCTTGCTCTGATGTGGCTGCTGCTACAGTATGATGCTATGGAGGAGCTGTGATGCCAAATGGAAGCCTTTTAGATTCACGGATTTGACTGAACAGCAACACAAAGTTGACAAACAACACATAGTTCACATTCTAGAATCTGTGTGAATGAGGTCTGGGTGTGAATGTGCTCAACTGAAAATAACACACTTGGAATTCTATTGTCTGTGTGCCTGTGTGTATGTTTGCGTACGTGAGGTTGTTTGTGTATAGGCCTATGTGTATGGAAGGCTAAACGGGACAAAATAAATCACAAATTCCTTTGCGCTATCTTCCTTTTTGCTGTGGTAGGGCAATATTGTTCAAGCACCAATTCACAGAGACTCAGCTTTGAGTTCATTTTATAAGCAGAATTCCTGCCCAAGTTTCAAGTTTTAATGTCAAAAGTACAGTGAAATGCCTTTCTTGACAGCTCTAAACCCAACAATGCAGTAATCAGTATCAGTAGCACTAAAAATAACATAACACAGAACAAAAACACATAATAAGAATACCAAGAGAAAGTAATAAGCTATGTACAGGGTCAGTTCCAATATGGTATTTACAATGTGCAGGGGTACTGGAGTGAGAGAGGTAGATATGTATAGGGGTAAGGTGACTAGGCAGCATGATCTTTCAGCCATCCGGGCTGAAAGGGAGGTCGGAGGAGCTCAATTGGATCAGAGGCTACTCCTCCCTGTGGTCAGAATGAGTTGGTGCCCTAAAGGGTGTGATGGCACTGCCTATCCAGAGGAACAATGACACTGCTACCCTCTAACATTATGACCCTCCCATGTCTCTGTGAGTCAGTGTAGCTTCATCACTGTGAATTATGGCACTGTGTGTCTCTCTCTCTCGCTATTAGTCTCTTTCTCTCTGATCAATTATCACAATGATCACTTCAAACCCTCTTGTAATTAATTAATAGTTGGGGACCAACCAGAGTGGGGATTAGGTGAAGGCAAGACTTGAGACCAAATTACCATCAAACCAGCTCACTTTGACGAGATATTGATTGAATTGGTTTAATTCAGTTGTTAAGGGTGTCACAGCTGAGTTGAGCTGGGGCATTGGTGTAACTGTAATATTTGTTTAAGCCCAGTTATTAACTGCTCTCACAGTGTTTAACGTTGAATCCATTGTTCTGAATCTCAGTGGCCTCCCTACGAGCACATGTTCAGTCTCTGTCATGAGCCTCGTTTTTCCACTGAACTGCTCCAATCCGTCTGTGCGCCGTATGACTGACAGATTATGAAATGTATGACACGTGATAATGGCAGATCATTTGCATGATTGCAAACTTCAATTGCACCTTTCTCCATAGATGAATTCTGCAGTATGCGTCTGCTTTTGTTGACCTGGTTGTTGTGACCACGTGTGTCCTCAGGTGAGAAGATGACTCTGAGTATCTCTGTCCTGCTGTCTCTGACTGTGTTTCTGCTGGTCATCGTTGAGCTCATCCCCTCCACCTCCAGTGCTGTGCCGCTCATCGGGAAGTACATGCTCTTCACCATGGTCTTCGTCATTGCCTCCATTATCATCACTGTCATCGTCATCAACACCCACCACCGCTCCCCCAGCACTCACACCATGTCCCCCTGGGTTCGCAAGGTGAGCAAAGCTGGCACATTTCTACCAGTGATTTTACTTATTTTTATCTAAAAATAATTTAGTTAAGAGCTTTTTATAGAATAGTGCTTTACTTACAGGGCTCCCAAGTGGTGCAGCGGTCTAAGGCACTGCATCTCAGAGCCTGCGGCGTTACTACAGTCCCTGGTTTGAATCCAGGCTGTATCACATCCAGCTGTGATTGGGAGTCCCATAGGGCGGCGCACAATTGTCCCAGCGTTGTCCGGGTTTGGCCAGGGTAGACCGTCATTGTAAATAAGAATTTGTTCTTAACTGACCTGCCTAGTTAAATAAAGGTTAAATAAATAAATATTTGGACTGTAAATGACATGGCATAGGATGACTTGTGCACTCTGGTTTGTGAATGTTATGAGTGTGTGACAGTTTAGAAATGTATGTATTTTGTGTATGTTTTAACAAATTGTTCATGAAACAACATGACAGATCGTGTGGTATCAGTGGTGAACAGCTCATAATAATTTCCAGAACGGAGCACATGGAATGGCATCAAACACCTGGAAACCATGGAAACCATGTGTTTAGTGTATTTGATACCATTCCACTGATTCCACTCCAGTCATTACCACGAGCACATTGTCCCCAATTAAGGTGCCACCAACCTCCTGTGAGTGATAGTAGAGGTCTCAACATTATTTTTGCCCTGTTAATAAGTGTTGCCCAGTACTGCCATCTAGTGACAGAAAATAGACGATTGCACTTGTTGACTGTATTACTGCTTTTTAAGCCTACTTTTGGGATTCAGGAGCTAGAAAGTATCTGAATTAATATGTCCATCAATTAGCCTTTTATCTCATTGTATGCATTTTACCAGTCTATTTATTATTGTCTGTTATTACACAAAGTTGTAAAAGCTGCTGCTCTCTGTTATCATCTATGCACAGTCACTTTAATAACTAACCGGTGCCCCTGCACTTTGAGTCTGTACCGGTACCCCCCTGTATATAGTCTCGCTATTGTTATTTTACTGCTGCTCTTTAATTACTTGTTACTTTTATTTATTATTCTTATCTGTCGTTTTTAAAACTGCATTCTTGGTTAGGGGCTCGTAAGTAAGCATTTCACGGCGCACGCGACTAATAACATTTGATTCATTCATTCCTTTCACATTCTTTGCTTCCTAGATTTTCATTGACACCATTCCCAACCTCATGTTCTTCTCAACAATGAAGCGTCCTGCAAAGGAGAGACAGGATAAAAACATCTACGGTGCTGACTTCGACATCTCAGACATCTCAGGCAAGCCCACCCCTACTGCAGTCACCTACCAGTCCCCCATGACCAAGAACCCCGACGTACGCAGTGCTATCGAGGGGGTTAAATACATCGCCGAGACCATGAAGTCTGATGAGGAGTCCAACAGTGTAAGATTATGGAATTCATTTCCGTCCTTCCTACAGTTTGTTTCCTGTATTAAAGATCTCCGTTGGCGTGTTTCTTACTGCTCTCCTCTTTTCCCAGGCCGCTGAAGAGTGGAAGTTTGTAGCCATGGTGCTGGATCACATTCTGCTGTGTGTGTTCATGGCGGTGTGTATCATTGGCACCCTAGGAGTGTTCGCGGGCCGTCTCATTGAGCTGAGCATGACACCGTAGCGGTCTGCGGGGTGTCCTGAGTAGGTCCAGATGTTTTTTTATTGACCTTGTGACCTGACCAGGTAACACTCTGGGCCCTAGTGACTCTTGGCCCTATGACCTTAAAGTCACATGTTGCTTTATGAGGACTGTGCTTTTGACCCTCATACATTCATTATTATTGGGTGGTTTGCAATTACTTCAGATCGCTGGGTGCATGCATGTTTATCTACATTTTCACTCGTGTATTATAGAACACTTGATCAACATTGACCGTTCTAATCAAGTTTTTGTCATCAAAATATTTGTTGTCTTTACTCAATATGTTTTGTTATATATTTTCATTCATCTTTAATACAGTATTTAAGTAAAATTGATAGGCCTATTTGACACTGGTTGTCTATTTTCTATGTGTCTTTTTTTTGTCTTTATTTAACCAGGTAGGCCAGTTGAGAACAAGTTCTCGTTTACAACTGCGACCTGGCCAAGATAAATCAAAGCAGTGTGACACAAACAACACAGAGCTACACATGGAATAAACAAACGTACAGTCAACTACACAATATAAATAAATCTATATACAGTGTGTGCAAATGAAGTAAGATTAGGGCGGTAAGGCAATAAATAGACCGTAGTGGCAAAGTAACTACAATTTATCAATTAAACACTGGTGTGATATATGTGCAGAAGATGAATGTGCAAGTAGAGATACTGGGGTGCAAAAGAGCAAAAAAATACAATAAATAACAATACGGTGATGAGGTAGTTGGATGGGCTATTTACAGATGGGCTATGTACAGGTGCAGTGATCTGTGAGCTGCTCTGACAGCTGATGCTTAAAGTTAGTGAGGGAGATATGAGTCTCCAGCTTCAGTGATTTTGGCAATTCGTTCCAGTCATTGTCAGCAGAGAGCATACAGGTCGCAGTGGTAGGTAGTATATGGGGCTTTGGTGACAAAACGGATGGCACTGTGATAGACTGCATCAAATTTGCTGAGTAGAGTGTTGGAGGCTATTTTATAAATGACATCGCTGAAGTCAAGGATCGGTAGGATAGTCAGATTTACAAGGGTATATTTGGCAGCATGAGTGAAGAAGGCTTTGTTGCGAAATAGGAAGCCGATTCTAGATTTGATTTTGGATTGGAGATGCTTAATGTGAGTCTGGAAGGAGAGTTTACAGTCTAACCAGACACCTAGGTATTTGTAATTGTCCACATATTCAAAGTCAGAACCATCCAGAGTAGTGATGCTGTACGGGTGGGCAGGTGCGGGCAGCAATCGGTTGAAGAGCATGCATTTAGTTTTACTTGCATTTAAGAGCAGTTGGAGGCCACGGAAGGAGAGTTGTATGGCATTGAAGCTCATCTGGAGGCTAGTTAACACAGTGTCCAAAGAAGGGCCAGAAGTATGCAGAATGGTGTCGTCTGTGTAGATGTGGATCAGAGAATCACCAGCAGCAAGAGCGACATCGTTGATATATACAGAGAAAAGAATCATCCAGAGAATTGAACCCTGTGGCACCCCCATAGAGACTGCCAGAGGTCCGGACAACAGGCCCTCCGATTTGACACACTGAACTCTGTCTGATAAGTAGTTGGTGAACCAGGCGAGGAAGTAATTTGAGAAACCAAGGCTGTTGAGTCTGCCGATAAGAATGTGGTGATTGACAGAGTTGAAAGCCTTGGCCAGGTCGATGAATACGGCTGCACAGTATTGTCTTTTATCGATGGCGGTTATGATATTGTTTTGTTTGGACCTTGACCATGGCTGAGGTGCACCCATTGCCAGCTCGGAAACCAGATTGCATAGCGGAGAAGGTACGGTGGGATTCGAAATGGTCTGTAGTCTGTTTGTTGACTTGACTTTCAAAGACCTTAGAAAGGGCAGGGTAGGATAGATATAGGTCTGTAACAGTTTGGGTCTAGAGTGTCTCCCCCTTTGATGAGGGGGATGACCGTGGCTGCTTTACAATCTTTGGGGATCTCAGATGATACGAAAGAGAGGTTGAACAGGCTAGTAATAGGGGTTGCAACAATTGCAGCGGATCATTTTAGAAAGAGAGGGTCCAGATTGTCTAGCCCAGCTGATTTTTTAGGGGCATGCGTATTCCTGGTTATTATTGCTTATTCCTGTTCCTGGTTCTAAATTTCTGAACGGGGCATGCTTATTTAAGATGGTGAGGAAAGCACATTTAGAGAATAACCAGGCATCCTCTACTGACGGAATGAGTTCAATATCCTTCCAGGATACCCGGGCCAGGTCGATAGAAAGGCCTGCTCGTTGAAATGTTTTAGGGAGTGTTTGACAGTCTACTAGCTAATAAGGATGTTGTGCAATCAAAGCAAATCATATTTGAACCCGTGAGATAATAATCAATGCCATAAATGGCAACATTTACTAAAAAGTACTGCATGTGAAACTTTGTGGAACGTTGAGGTCCTGAACACTACAATAGACTGAATTTTGACCATGTGAGAGGCCCATGTGCAACATACCTATAGAGATAGATAGAAGATTCTAGTACCCAAAGGCCGTTTTAGCATGGGCAATCCCATTGAGGACTTTCACCACTTTAAAGTAGTCAACTGACACTTCATATGGGTTAAGGAAGGATCACATAATTCCATCCAGGTCCCCGAGGGATCATCCAATGCAATCTAGGTGGCAGTGTGCTCCCTTCCAGTTTGTGTGCCAACTCAAAGAAGTAGTTGAGGAAGAAAATGGACTACTTCAAAATCAGAGGCGTCTGGTGGGAGGAGCTATATTGGCTCATTGCAATAGCTGGAATGGAACATATGGAACTGAGTCAAGCATGTGGTTTCAATTTATTTGATGTGTTTGATACCATTCCATTGAGGAAACTTTTTTTTAAAGATGCTATATAAAATTGACTGACTTGCCTAGTTAAATAAAGGTTAAATAATATACATTTAAAAAATAAAAAATCTATTCCAGCCAATAAAATGAGCCCATCCTCCTATAGCTCCTCCCACCATTCCTCTCTGTTCAAAATGGAGATGTTCTCAGTGGCGCTGCTCGTGCTCTAATAGACGTCTTAATAGGACAGATACAATGATGCGATGTCTATCTAAGTCTATGAACATTCCTGCAATCTATTTTTTCTATCGTTCACTAACTCGTACAGTAGGTGGCAGCAATACACTTTATAGGTTGCAGTCTGCCAATAAACCTCGAAGAAGAAGAAGATTTGCCAACAATAAGGGGTTTCGATTAATCTAGCCCGGGCGACCAAAGGTAGCCATGTTTTGTATCGAGTGGAAATTGATTGCGTTTGTTTTTAAACCGGGCTAACTCCCGGGCGTGAGCCAGGTGCACCGTTCAAAGCCCACTGCCTAGTCGGCTCAAAAAAAAACATTAAGTGACGTAATTAAGCATGTGGAAATTAGTTGGATTCTGTGTTTTCACATGCGAAAGTGATTTATTTTGATAAAAACGCTTTATCTGCTTCCCAATGAAGACTAGTTTGAAAATGCTAAGAGATGTTGTATGATTCTGGACGAGCCACCGTGCTGCCTTGTGGACAACATGACCGAGTGGCGCAGATTGCTGTTCTATTCGAAAAGTGCGCTCCTCCCTCACCGATTTTTCCCATTCATGTGACGGCCCAGAGACCGGTGCCCCACGGTTCAGCATAATCGAATCCACCCATTGGTCCCTTCCGCCCCATGTCATTTGATTAGTGAAGTAGTTTGCACTGCAGTCACCGCAAGGAGTGTAGCAACGTGAACTGTCAGACACAGATGGTGGACTTGACATGGAGAGGTATCGGTAAGTTGTCTTGTCTTTTTTTTGTTTTTGTTAGCAACTTGGAGGAGATTAGACACAATTGCACCCGGTACATTCATTGCCTTTGACAAGCTAGCATGTCACCTATGTATTAATAGCGCGCAAACTATCTGTATAGAGCAAGGTTAATTGGGCTGTCTATAGCTAACGTTAGCTCATTTAGATAATGGGCATTTCCATGTAAAACGCCCCATGATTCACGAGCACTAACGGGAAGTTCATTAGAGCGCATTACATTTGGTGTCAAATGAAAGCTAAGAGTCTATATATATATATATATATATATATATATATATATATATATATATATATATATATATTCTATGAAATGTCATTCTGTTACCAAATAGGTAACCGAATGACTGCAACTAAATTGTCTACTATGGGAACTCCTAGTAGTCACAACTCCGTTGGGTCACCTTCTACTGTACTGTCATACAGTTATGTTCAGGTCATAACTGTTTTCTTTATCGGTCTGTCGTGTGGTGGTCAACGCAAACGTGTGAAACAAGTCTTAACAGTCTCTCGCTGTCTTCCTCTCGCTCTCTCTTCATCTTTGTCTCTTGTCTGTCTTCTCTCTCCAGTTAATGTCATCTCTCGCAGCTCTTATGGAGACCTACCCATGAGCCCCCTCTATCCATTAGCTGTAACCAGCACTCTCACCCTCTTGAGAACTGACTGACACCCCCCGGGTGTCCATATGGACGTTGGAATATAGTTGAAATTTGGTCAATCCAAATCTGAACCAATCATCGACGTCTGTTTCACAAGTTCGGACAGTACAGTGAATACAATTAGAGAATGTAGGTCAGTATATATAGTACAGTAGAGCCCACTAGAGTACAGTATAATTTACTGTAATGAACTACTGTGCTGTACTGTGATGTCCGAACTTGTGAAACATAGATGTCTATGCTTGATCCAGACCACCCAAATTTGGTCTTGTTTTGGAGCGGAGCTCATTAGAAGTGGCAGTGTGCGAATCCTCATACTAACATACTTAATAGTATGCAAAACAATGTTTTATAGTATGCAACATTTTTTTTTAAAGTACTCAATGCGTCATATAAAGTGAGATATGATATAATGTGAGTGCCATTTGTTAATTTTGGTACAGATCATCATCAGATCATCTGATTATCAGCTGTTGTCAAAGACGAGTGAATTCTACTAGATCAAACGTAGAAATGAGTGTGCAGTTTAAGTATGTAGTACGCTTGTATGGGTATTTTGACAGGGCTAGTGTGTAGAAAGGAGGAGGATGTACACTACCGTTCAAAAGTTTGGGGTCACTTACGAACACCTCACAAGTCCTCAACCGGCAGCTTCATTAAATAGTAGCCACAAAACACCAGTCTCGACGTCAACAGTGAAGAGGTGACTCCGGGATGCTGGCCTTCTAGGCAGAGTTCCTCTGTCCAGTGTCTGTGTTCTTTTGCCCATCTTAATCTTTTCATTTTTATTGGCCAGTCTGAGATATGGCTTCTTTGCAACGCTGCCTAGAAGGACATCATCCCAGAGTCATCTCTTCATTGTTGACGTTGACATGGGTGTTTTGCGGGTAATATTTAATGACGCTGCCATTTGAGGACTTGTGAGGCGTCTGTTTCTCAAACTAGACACACTAATGTACTTGTCCTTTTGCTCATTTGCGCACCGGGGCCTCCCACTCTTTCTTGTCTGGTAAGAGCCAGTTTGGTCACACAAAACTGAGGGAGATTTTACCGTCGTTCTGTTACGAAACGTTACATTTGCACTGCTCTTCAAGTAAATGTCGTTTTCAAAAATCTGTGGGAGTTGTTATTTAGGCCTAGTCCTCAAGTTGTATGGTTTGTGTAACTTTGCAATCAATGTTTTTTGTTTGGCATACTTTTAAAGTAAAAAATCAGTCTGTTACCATGGAATTGCCCTTATCCCAGGTCATAAAATGAACACCTGCCACCTGCCAAATGCGGTTTGATTTAGGTATTGGTGGGTAAGACGGTCTATTTCACCAGCCACATTGGCGGGTGGTCAATTTTCAGAGCTTTACAGTGAATTACATTTCTGAATAAAAAATAGTTAAGGCAAGTTGAGCACATGTGAGTGTCAATTTATTGAAGAAAAATGCTGCGGTAGCTGTTTTCAAAGCATGTCTTCTGTTTTGATTCAGAGATGCTAATCGCACAAAGAAATACAAATTCTATATCACGCACCAACACTGCCTGGCAGGAGAGCTGTACGCTCTGAGTGAAGTGCTGATAGATTCATTTTTGGAGGCGCTGCACAGAGGCATAAAAGTTGTTGGTCTAATTTAGTCTAAAGTCTACAAAGTGAGACTTTGTCCTCGCTTCTTGGCTATTTATATTGTTTTGTTCACAAGCTCAGTTATTTTTCCATGTTAGTTTGAGTCTGCTGATAGTGAAGAGATGCCCAAATCTCACACGCTGACACATTATACTAATTCAGTGACCCTGTTACCTTGGTAACCTCTTGTCATTAAAGGGGCAGCTAAACATTTTTGTATCTGATATTTTGGTTAAAAGACTCGGTCACAAAAATATGTAATTCAATTTAGAAACATACCACATTTTCTTACTACGTAATAATATATTTCTTGCTTTTAGAAACATTACAAGGCATGGTCATCCATTTTGTTTTAATGTAATTATGGCAAGAGAGCGAGAGAATACTTAAGTTCACACAGGACACCAGATAAGACAGGAGAATCTCACCAGATAGGACAGACTGACCCTAGCCCCCCGGCAAATAGATTATTGCAGCATAGATACTGGAGTCTGAGAGGGTCAGGGGACACTGGCCCTATCTGACGATATCCCCGGACAGGGCCAACTAGGCAGGATATAACCCCACCCACTTCGCCAAGGCACAGACCCCACACCACTAGAGGGATATCAATAGACCACCAACTTACTACCCTGAGACAAGGCTGAGTATAGCTTAAGAAGATCTCCTCCACCGCACAAACGCAAAACCGGGCAGAAGATCACATCAGTAGCTCAACTCACTCAAGTCGAGTATATCGGGGGGAAAAAGCCTGTTACAACGTGACACAACCCTCCTAGGGGCGGCATGGGAGAGCACTAGTAAGCTAGTGACTCACCCCCGTAATAGGCTTAAAGGCAGAGAATCCCAGTGGCGAGAGGGGAGACTGCAAGGGCGGTTCATCACTCCAGTGCCTTACCGTTCACCTTCGCCAACCCAGGGCCAGACTACACTCAATCATAGGACCTACTCTGTAAAGACTTAAACGCAGACTCTCTTGACCTTTCTCACATGGATAGGTAGACCATTCCATTAATATTTAGTTCTATAGGAGAAAGCCCTGCCTTCAGCTGTTTGCTTAGAAATTCTAGGGACAATAAGGGGGCCTGCGTCTTGTGACCATAGCGTGCGGGTAGGGACACTAAGTATGTGGACACCTCTTCAAATTGGTGGATTCGGCTATTTCAGCTACACCCGTTGCTGACCGGTGAATAAAATCGAGCACACAGCCATGCATTCTCCATAAACAAATGTTGGCAGTAGAATGGCTCGGACTAAAGAGCTCAGTGGCTTGCAACGTGGCACCGTCATAGGATGCCACCTTTCCAATAAGTCAGTTCATCAAATTTCTACCCATGTAGAGCTGCCCCGGTCAACTGTTAGTGGCGTTACTGTGAAGTGGAAACGACAAGGAGCAACAACGGCTCAGACGTGAAGTGGTGGGCCACACAAGCTCACAGAACGGGACTGCCGAGTGATGAAGCGCATGGCTTCATCGCCCAACAACAATGACGGGTAGGCCGTCATTGTAAATAAGAATTTGTTCTTAACTGACTTCCCTAGTTAAATAAATGTTCAATAAAATAAATAATAAAACCTTGCCAATGCTCATTGCTGCGGGGACTTGCTTCCATTCAGCCATCTTCCAACATCTAGTGGAAAGCCTTCCCAGGCTGTTATAGCAGCAAAGGGGGGGACCAACTCCATATTAATGTCCATGACTTTGGAATGAGATGTTCGAGCAGGTGTCCACATACTTTTTGGTCACGTAGTGTATGTTCAGCAGGACCAAATTGGAAACATTGGTAGGAGCAAGTCCAGTAAAACCTTGGAATCAGCCCTAGCCTTAACAGGAAGCCAGTGTAGAGGCTATAGCACTGGAGTAATATGGTCTAGTTGTTTGGTTCTAGTGCTAAACACGGCTGCTACAATTGACTAACTAAAGTGTATTTAGTGCTGTAGCCCGGAAAGTAGAGCATTGCAGTAGTCTAATCTAGAAGTGACACAAGCATGGATTTGTTTTTCGGTGTAATTTTTGGACAAAAAAGTTTCAAATGTTTTAATGTTACGAAGATTAATAAATGCTGCCCTTGAAATATTATTTTATATGTACGTCAAAAGAGATCAGAGTCCAGAGTGAAGTCAGGGGTCCTTCACAGTTTTTATTTGAGACGACTTTACAACCATCAAGATGAATTGTCTGATCAAACAGCAGATCTCTTTTTGTTTTTTGGGACTTAAAACTAGCATCGCTGTTTTGTCCGAGTTGTTTAAAAGTAGCTTACACTGTCAAAGGTTGCATTAGGCTACAAAGTACCTACTAGCTAACTGATAGACGGGGTTGCATTTGGTGTGTGTTTTACCAGTTACCCATCTAATTTCTACCTAGTATTTACACGGTAGTTACATATGTTGTCAGTCATTGGTACCACATTTTCTGGTTGTCGTCAGTGGATAAATGTAGACTGTTTTCTAGCTATCTTAGTGTTCAGTTTTGAGGAACATGCGTGTGAAAAAACGACTAAATTGTTTTACTTCTGCAGACTTTTTTTTTCTTCCCAGAAATGTTTCAATTGCGTAAGACATTGTCATTACTGCTGTTTTTAGGGACTCTAAATTGTAATCGTAGTAGTTGACTGACCTCCATGTATTTTCTGTTTTCAGTGACTGGTAGTGACACCAGCAACCCCCAGCAGCTTGGTCAGCCATGAGAGCTGCTATCTGAGGACTTACGCCACCACCACCACTATGAAGGTCCCTGCCAACCTCAATATTTCCTATGGGGACATGGATCCCCCTGACACCCCTCCCACCATGTCCATTGACAAGCTCTTCCCAGCACTCCTGGAGTGCTTTGGGATCATCTTGTGTGGCTACATTGCTGGTCGAGCAAACATCATCACATCCACACAGGCCAAAGGATTGGGGAACTTTGTGTCCAAGTTTGCCCTCCCAGCATTGCTCTTTAAGAACATGGTACTCTTGGACTTTGGCAATGTCATCTGGCCATTTCTGTGGAGTATTCTCATCGCCAAAGTGTCTGTGTTTTTCATTGTGTGTGTGATTACACTACTGGTTGCCAGTCCCGACACTCGCTTCAGCAAAGCTGGTCTCTTCTCAATCTTTGCTACTCAAAGCAATGACTTTGCTTTGGGATATCCTATTGGTGAGTGTTGTGTTCTTCTTCTTTCCATCCTTTGTTTCACTCCACTTGATGAAGGAAAAAGGAAACCACACACTGCTCTTGATAGTATCACTGATCTTTAATAAGCTTATCGGTATGTCATTTTATTATCAGTGTTACTATCGAGAGCACTGTGCGGTTTCCTTTTTCCTTCATCTTGTTCAACTGTTACCATGCACCTGCAGAAAAGATTGCTCAGATGTGCGAGTGCCTTTTTGAATTTTGAGTTTCACTCCACTTAAAATTTGAGAGCCTCCTCCTGGCAGAACCTCAGAACAAAGGAAATTGATGTCTCGAATGTCTTTTATACTTTAAATCTTATTTGGTTGGTTTGTGACACAGATTTTGACTCACTCTGCTCTCCTCCCTAAAATATACCTTCCTAAACTGTACCTTTTTTTATTAATTTTTTTAATATATATTTTTTTTTTTTTACAGTTGAGGCCTTGTATAAGAACACCCACCCGGAGTACCTACAGTACATCTACCTGGTGGCCCCAGTGTCTCTTATGCTTCTCAACCCAATTGGCTTTGCCTTCTGTGAGATCCAGAAGTGGAGGGACCAGAGAGACCGGCAGCAGAACAAACTCCAAATAGTGGGTGTGGTCGTCCTTCAAGTTCTGAAGAACCCCATCGTCTTCATGGTTGTTATTGGCATCATCTTCCACTTCATCCTGGCCCAGAAGATCCCTGCTTTCATGGAGCAGTTTGTGGACGGCCTGGCCAACTCTTTTGGAGGAGCGGCTCTGTTCTACTTGGGCCTCTCCATGGTGGGCCAGTTGGGAAAGCTCACCAGGTCTACTGTTGTAGCCCTGATCCTGCTCATCACTGCAAAACTGTGAGTATTTTGGGGTGGATTTAGGAGGGATTGTTTGAGAATGTTAGGGTAGATTATTACACATGTACAGTATAATGGCCTATATATTTTTTTTAACCTATTACTGACTTAAACTGCGATATAATTTCATATTCATATAGGCCTGCAGTTCATATATGTTCATCCTGTTCTTAAAGCGTTAGGTCCTGACACTGTATAATTACAACTAAGACCACACCTGCTTGTTATTACATTTTTGTGTTGGTGTAATGTCATGCAGGTCTGGGCCTGTCGGAGAGCTGACAACATGTTATTGACTCAGAATTAACTCTAGATCCATATAGGTCTGTCACACAAGGGAACCGTAGGCTCATGACTACCATTGTATTACCAACATTCTTCAATGATGGCACCCACCCACATTTCAGTGTTTTGACCTGCAGAACATTATTGTCAAGAGTTAGGAGAAGAAATAGTCTCTTTCTTCTCGCCTGATGATTCATTGTGAAGGAATCCAGTGTTTCTCTTGTAAACCTATAGTAACGTTAAACTTTAAATAACGTGTTTTTTTTTGTGTTTTTTTTTTCCTTCTGGAGGTTGGTGATGCCGTTGATCTGTCGAGAAATGGTGGAGCTACTGTATGCCGACCACACCAACTCTGGTCTCAACCAATCCAGTCTCTCCAACTATGCCTTCCTCTATGGAGTCTTCCCTACCGCCCCCAGTGTGGCCATCTATGCTGCTCACTATAACATGGAGCTACAAGTTGTAAGTCATCAACCCTCTCCTGTATGGATAGAAATTAGGGATGCACCGATATGACATTTTTTACCGATATCCGATATTTTCCTTGCCCCCCCTTTTTTTTGGCCTTTTAAACATTCTAGTACAGTTAAATAATTGAAACACACACACTGACCAACAAGTTATTTTGTTGGAATTTATGTCCCCATTACCAGTAAAACATAATCAAAACATATTTCTTTCACTTACTTGCTGTGCTGTTTCGTTGTTCAATCTCAACCAGGATTTCATCATACATGTCACGCAGTGAAGTTCCAGCTCTGTCTGTCCGTGACGCCTCTTCCTCCGTGCACACTGTCACTGTGTCCGTTTCTATCTTGTCCAGCTGTGTCTGTAACATTTCACATTAAACCCTGTTTCTTGTCTGCATCGAAGTAGTGGTCCTTATACCTAGAGGCTCAGAGAGAATGCCACCAAATCGCTTGTTCACAGCCTCTAGTAGAGTACTTTTCCAAGTTAACCCGACGGTCTGTGTCGGCAGTTTTGTTGAGAAGGCATTTCAATGCCACGACAGAGGGTATCACGTCTGCTGCAGATACAGTTGATGAGCTTATTTCTCCAGTCAGTTGTTCGAATGGAGCCAGGAGTGTTCAGGTTTCAAACATGTTCTCAAATGCCATTTGAAATGGCAGCAGCCGTATGAGAACAAGCACATTCTTGAACATGCAACACTGCTTTCCTGAGTACGGAATCCTCGTCGACCCACTGTGCTGTCAGACTCTATGCTTATGGGGCTGACATAGCAAGTAGCTACAATACTGTGTAACTCTGGGCAACATTTGAAAAATAGCGCCTACTTGGTAGTGTGTACCGGTGCTCGACCAGTTGGCGAAAGCCAACATCATCCACGACAGAGATCCGTTAATTGTCAAGGGCAATAAATTACATTATCTTGGCATTTAATGGATTTCGCCTTTTGAGTTGTCGCGCTAAAATATTCTTACTCTTTCAAATAACTGCTCAACTTGTTGACTGCTCGATCCACACAGCAGACATTGTGGGCTAGGTTAAGAATGCTGTGCGGCACATGTAGCTCTATATTTCTTGTGGCGTCATTACGTCATCTACCTACGTTATATAGGTACAGCATGAATGTCAGCTTTGACATCATTTTTACACATCGGGCCAATGTTGTCATTTTTCACTAATATCGTCCGTTTCTGATATGCTTACCGATTTAAAAAATAATAATAATTTTTTTTTAAAAGTTGTGCATCCCTAATAGAAATGTATGACATAGGAAGACATTGACAGTGTCATAATTGTTTTCTAACAGGTTACCTCGGGGATGGTACTAAGCACATTCCTCTCAGCTCCCATAATGTATGTTTCTGCTTGGTTGCTGACAATACCATGGATGGACCCTAAGCCATTGATGGATTCACTGCAGAATGTCAGCTTTAATGTCAGCATCATCAGCTTAGTTACACTGGTGAGTTGTTGACTGCCTCCCCACCATTATGAACTATCATTAACTGTAGTCTATCTCCTGACTGGCTTTGTGCTAGTTAGCCTATTCTATTTCAGACAGGGTGGTCGGATTTCAGAAAATTATAAGCCCCAAGCACGGTGCTGTGTTGATTTGTACTAAAGTGTCTTTGTACCTAATGCCATTTATATTGTGGAATTCGAGGACAGTAGTATTAGGTGATACAGTTTAGGCTGGTCTACATCAATTCTGTATTGACAAAGGGATATAATGATATGGAAAAGCACAGGAAGTCTATGAAGAGCAGGGATGTGACTTGAAACCAAGCAGTTCAAAGTCATCAGCAGGATGTCTCTGTCTGGAGCCAATGATATGATACGTGAGACTTACTTCCTCCTATCATGTGACCTCAGTTTCACTTCTGTAACGAACCGGGAACACATTGCTAGTAAAAATCTGATGGTGTAAAAAGGACTTTATAAATACATTTGATTTGGGACTGTTTATTTTCTGTTCCTGTTCCCATTCGACTTGCCATTTTATTTATTTTTTCTCGACTGGCGTCAATCTTTTTTATATACTGTGATATAATTGCACTGGCTTGCTCTAGAATGCATGTGGTGTTGTGATATGGGTTTATGAAATTGCAATTCCGGTTTACATGAAGACGTATGTTATCGTTTTCTGTATGGTTTGTGTAGACGAGCAAATCTAGTTTTTGAGGTATTTTTGTTACAGGTTTGGACAGTGACCGTCATGTTCCTGAGTAAGAAATTCAAGAGACTACCTCACATGTTCACCCTCAACCTGTTCCTGGCACAGGCAAGGCTTTTGAACATCTGTTACTTTTCACAAAAACATTCTTCAACTGACACATTGTATGTCCAAGGAATAATGTCATATTGTCCATAGTAGAAAGTTGTAAGTGCAATATCACTGTGTAAAAGTTGTCATTGATTGTTTTTCTATTGACGTGTGCCTCTCCGTGCGTCCAGATTCTGGCTTGTGTCGGCATGATCCTGTGGAACTTTGTCGTGCGCCAAGACAGCTTCATTGGACACGTGTTGACGTTCACACTGTTGTATGGCTCACTGTACAGTACTTACGTGTGGCCAGGTATGTCCGTCACCTTTATACCACCACCATTCTCTCCTACAGTATGCTATTGTGTTGCGCGTTTGACATGCTGCAATTCGAAAGGAAAAAGGGTGAACGGTGTGGCGTCTAGCGACGACGATGATCTCGAGCTAGAGTGCGCGTTGTGGTGTTTTCAGGTCTGATAGCGTTTTCCCTTGTGCTGATGAAGACGGGTGGTGAGCTGAAGGTTGCGCCAGGCTTCCTGGTGATTGCAGGCTGGGGGTGAGTCATGAGTTAAAAAAAATCCCCCACTGAAGTAATGAAATAGCTGGAAACCAAGAGACCTTTTTTGTTTGTTGAATCTGCTGCTCAAACAGTCCTCATCTGATGCCAACAGAGTCCCAGGCCTTGTGGCAGCAGTGCTCCTCATAACTGGGAAGAGGATGCCTGACACCATCGACTCTGCGTTCTTCTACGGGACACCCCAGGTGAGACTGACTGGGGAAAGGAGACATTCAGATTCGCCTCTCGTAGAACATGACTTCATCATCCTGACCTTCCATCTTTTTGACTTCCGCAGAACATCTGCACCTCAGTTGTGCTTGCCTTCAGCATAGTGCTGAGTGGGGGCTCATTGATGGGCCTCAGTCGAGGAACATGGGATTCGAAGTACCAGGTCCTGGAGAGAGACTCTCTGTTGGGCACTACTGAGGATCTGAGGCCCCAGAGTTGTCCCGATACCCAAACTATCCCAGATATGTTGGAGCCAGGCAGAGCCAGAAGCATCAACCAAGGTATACTTGGTTTAGCAGGATTTATGACATGTATATTACAGTAGACTTGTTAATCAAGTGTGTGATGCTGATCAAATGTATCCTCTGTGTGTGTTGTCAGAGTGCCATATGTGTGACTGTGCTCCGTCCCAGCCCATGCCTGATATGATTGTCAGCACAAACAAAAATGACGCTCTTCTCATCGAGCCAGGTAGTGATTTTTAAGAAACCTCCAAACCTACATCCCTCTAGTCTTCATTTGAATTAGTTGTGTCAGATACCTCCTCTTCCTGTAGACAATGATATCGTTAAACCAAGGGCAAGGAGTTTCCCTGGTCAGGACAGGTGGTCAGACTAGGAAATACTCCTTGCCCCAGTTATCCCCACACAAATGTCACGCTTAGGTTAGTTAAGTGATTCATGTGAAACCATGTCATTACCCCGTGGGTCACCAGCCATGTCTGCTCTGTGGCCTTCCTCAGGTCAGTGTGGGACTGGCTGTGAGTCCACAGGCTGTCTACTGGCCCAGGAGGAGCAGCAGAGGCAGCTAGCAGACAGACAGGTGGCCCGCCACGTGCTCCTATGCCTGCTACTGACCGTCAGCCTATTAGCTGTGAGTGACTCAGCATCACACAAAGCTCCCTCAGGATAAGATGCAACCTAATTGGTTGGGATGTTCCTCAAGGGTCAGTTAATGTAGTGATGAAATGTTGTGCTCGAGTTATTATGCCATTACCTCACAGCTAGGCCTACCTTATGCAACACAGCCTGTTGATTTAGTTTTACCCCTGTCCTGCCCTTCAGTTTTTGGGTTAGTATGATGATCCCTGTTTGACTGCATGTCTCTCTCCATGCTTTTAGAACCTGTCCAGCTGCCTGTGGTGGCTGTTTAATCGCGTTCCTGGGAGACTCTACTTAGAGCTGCAATTCTTCTGTGCTGTGGTCAACTATGGACAGGTACAATAGGCCTGGCCTAGACATAATGGCATTAACAACTGCTCTATTCATTTTAATGGTGGTGTTTACATATCTGTGTTTTCTGTCCTCAGGGCTTCATCTCATTCGGGATTTTTGGTCTGGACAAACATCTGATAATACTGCCATTTAAAAAGAGGTAAGTGGTTCCCTGACTTGCATTTCATAGGATCTAGTAGTAAGCTGTGTGTTGAATAAGACGCCTTGACATGTATTTTTGTGCAGGATGTCCAGTCTGTGGCATAGTATGAAGCCAGAGGAGCAGCCTCAACTGGTTGTGTCTGACGACATCATGATGACCTGCACTCAATTCACCAAATACCACAAAGAGCAGTGTGTCCGGGACATTGTCCAGAAGAAGAGGTCAGGGTCCACTTTGCTTATGATTTGACCGTCTGGCATAGTTTTTGTATACCCATTGATCCTCCCTAATATAAATTATTTTTTTTCATGGCTTTTGGTCCATGGGTTGTGTTCTCTCTTGCTTTTGTCTGTGCGCCATCTTCCTCCTCCTGTCTATCTGCTCCCTCCTCCTCCCCCTCTCTTTCTGTTGTTCCTATTGGCCCTGGTAGCTGTGGGGAGTGCCTAACTGGCCTGTTGGTGAATCTGTCCTCCGACACACAGGTGTGGGGAGAGGATGGTGGCGGACACTTTTCTTGGCAGTGAGCTGGTGGAGTGGCTGTTGCAGGTGGGTCTGTCACAGGACCGAGGAGAGGCGCTGCTCTACGGTGGCCGACTGCAGCAGGGTGGGGTTCTCCAGCACATCACCCAGGAGTACGGCTTCCAAGATGACGAGCTGCACTACCGCTTCACAGCGTAAGGAGGGCCCTGGGCAGGCCCCGTCTCAAGGGCTCTCCTGAGGCACAGGATGACAGAGGTCGGCTAACTACCTACCAAACCTGAAACCAGGTCTCTACCTACCTAGCAGTAATAACCAATAGAGGTGAATTGAAGAGTGCTGCTTTTTGAAATACTCATACTGTTTTGCACATGGGAAATATGCAGTCATAACAAGCATTGAGCACTTGTTTGTTTTTTTCTTTTGAACTGTCCGTTGTAATATGTTTGTGTGGTACCGTATGCATAACGAGATTTAAGTTTGCCAAGGAGGCAGATCTAATAATGAATAATCTTGCAAAATGTTTGTCAAATATCTTGCATTATCATCTCAAGTTGTACAGACTAGCTTGTATACCCTTGATGACACTCGTATACCATGAGGCTGATTGAACATGTTATTTAGTTCAAATGACAAGAATGGTATTTGTCAATGTGACTTCAGGTATTAAAAATAGAATAATGTAATGTTGCTGTGTATTCTAAATTTCCTTAATTTGGCCATTGTTTAGAACTTGAAAATAGGATACGGCAGCTAGATATATTTTGAATCATGTAGATAGAACGGTGTCAAATGTTTATGGATGCAGACTTGTCTGCTGAGGCGTGGTTTTGGTTTTGACTTATTTTAATGATTCTTGGCCAGGAAATATACATTTCTGATCAGCTATCTTTTGGGATTTCTAAATACACAATTACATTTCAATTTGTTGGGAGAAAAGGAGGACAATACCAAATGTGCCAGATTAAATGTAATCTGTATTATGTGTTACTTTTTGTCCTTTTAATGGGGTTGTGCTTATTACGGTTGCTAATAAGGTAATTGAGCCATGTATTCACCTTGTTTGGCATTATGAATGTTTGAATGATGGTTTGTCAATGTATTATTTTTTCCCATGTCACTTGACTGAGAATATACGGTGTCATGTACTTTGAAGCCAACTAATGCTGCATGTTCCTCTGATTCCCAGCCTGTTCTGAAAGAAAACAACTATTGCACCTCTGGTTTACGCAATTCCTTTTATACTGGTTTAAAACAGAACTGGTGGATACATGTTGTGGTAACGTGTGGCTCTATCTTTAGGCCTTTTCAGGGGGTTTCCAGATGCCTGACGGCAGTGCTGTAATAACGTGAATTTGTCCTGTTCTTTTACTTCAAATAAGCCTATGTTAATCACTCAGTAAACAGCTCAAAGGTCAAACTAAAGGCAGCTCTCTCCTCAACTGCTCTAGTATTACTGTTTGGTTAAATATAAAACAAGGATTTTAAAGAAAATGACAGGCTGTAACCATGACCCAGATGTATTAATACGTTTTACTGATGAGCAGCAATTTGTGAAACTACCATTTACTGTTACAATGTAGTGAAATTATTGCATGCTGGGGTTTGATCTTGAAACAACCCCTTATCATTCCAATATGAAAGATCCCACTAAATGTTACTGTACACGCTCAGTTCTTCCTGGCTTGAGTTAGAAAACAGGTGCACAACTGAAGTCGGGTCTTCAATACCACTTGATAAAAGTTTCTCCATCTCAGCCATCTTCTCCTTTTCTAACACTCTCATATTCTGCATGATCTTCTTTCCTTTGTCCTAAAAAAAAATAAAATGCTCAATTTAAGCCAAATATTTGCTTAATCTTTAAAGGGTTAAGATGTATAGATTAGGAAAAAAGTTCTGTACCTTGGTGCTGTCAATGATTCGAGCCACCACCTCGTGTTTGATAAACAGTGGATGTTTGCGATCTGGCTTGCTCTGGAAACGGGGTATCTTCTTCACAGGGTCATCAGGGCCATAACAGGGAGAGCTAGTTTGCTTCAACTGTTTAATGTCTTTCACAAAGATGAAAGGTTTGAAAACAGACCTGTTGTGTAAGAAAGGACCCTTAATATACAGTGATTTGCATAAACTTTAGATGGAACAATAACATGGCTAGGTAGGGTGTTTGAGCGGTGGCCAGCTACATACTGTACCTCTCAGGGTCAGGTGTTCCAGTGAAGTAGTGCACCCCTGGCAGGGTGGAGTCTGTTGGTACGACAGACACCATGCTTCCTGTTGTCATGAACATCCCCTCCATGTTGATGCCACTCTCCTTGTCCCTCAGGATTTCCATCATTGTCTCAGCTGTGATGTGTCCTAAATACTCAAAAGTAATTCATTGTAAATGGTTTGTCATCCTATATGAGGGCTCTCCGACCCTGTTCCTGGAGAGCTACCGTCCTGTGGGTTTTCGCTACAAACCTAATTTGGCGCACCTGAATTGAATAATTAGCTGGTTGATAAGTTGAATCAGGTTAGTTACAACTGGTGTTGGAGCGAAAACCTACAGGTCGGTAGCTCTCCAGAAAAAAAGGGTTGGAGAGCCCTGTCCTATATGGATTCACTATTCAGTTTTGATTCAAATCTGATCAAACCCATTTTTTTTCTACACTTGACACAAGACAACTAATCCATAAAGCAAAGGCCTACATCTACATATTTAACTCACCTTTACTTCGCTCTAGTAGGTTCCGTCCTTCGCAGTATCTGCTGCCAGACGCCTCTATTCTGGCTGTAGTCATGAAAGAGTACGTCTCAGCAAAACTGAACGGGGCCTTCCCGTCCCACCAGCCATGGCTCTTGGCATACTCCCTCATCCCAGGGTGTTCCTTGTCTATCTTGGTTGTTATGGAGTACTGATTGGAGATATTACGATATCCATCTAGAGGAGGATCAAAAACAACATTAAAAACTGTTAATACTGTTATGCAAGTTCACAAGTTGGGCAAACTTAAACCCTGATAGCTTAAATGTACCTCCCACTTTCTCTGCTGCCCAGTACTTCCCAGACGTCTCCATCACCCAGGCTTCCGTCCTGTCGGAGATGAGGAAGCTGTTGTGGTAGGTAAAGCCAGACTGGTCCTCCATGCAGTTTCCTCCCTGGCCATATTTCTCCAGCAGCTCAGCAATAACATCCACAGCCTTCTGAGCAGTCTCTGCTCTCTCCAGACCAAGTCTGCAAAGACAAAACCATCACATTGATGTGTCCCCATTATTTGCTTTACGGTGCAATGCATTTTTATTTTACAAGCAATAATTAGTTGAAGAATGACAAACTACAGACAGGAACAGATATGTAATGATGTATGAATTCACCTGACAAAATCCATGCCAAGAAGGGCCTCCTCATCCTCAGCACTCTCTCTGCCCCAAACTGCCTCATTTCCGATGCACACCTGATGCTCGTTAGCCCCCATCTCAGCCCCCCACAACCAGGCTGGTCTGCTCAGCACAACCGCATTGGTATGGGCTGCCTGCTCAATTTCGATGTATGTGCACTACTCCGAGGAGCAAGACAGAAAGGGGACACAGCTGTCATTGTGTACCTACTGAGTGTAAGACAGGTGACATTTTCACATCACTACAATATACATGTTGAAAACATGTACAGAGGAGGTCTTAAAGACTTACTTCAACTTTTTCTCCTGCATTGTAGTCTCTTGCAGGGAAGTAGACCACCTCCTGGACCTCATCACAGGGCCTGTCGGAGTTCTTTCCGAAGACGATGCGCTGTCCCTGGGTGGCAGGGGGCAGAGCCACAAAGGTGTCACAGGAAGATGGGTACATTCTGGTGGGCAGAAAGAATTCAGCAACCAAACCAACCCACTGGGCAAATAATGTTATTTCAATGTGAGCATTTTGGTAATACCTGGTTGAGGCGTTGATCAATATTCTACATTTACGTATATCAATAAATTCTACATTTATTCACCCATTCAAAAAGACAATGTTGAATTCCCAATGTGTTATAACTATCCTTTCAACCATCTAAAAGCACAAATTCCATTGGAATAACAATGTCCGATTTTTGGTTTAGTTGTCGTCTAAATGTGTTATCACTGAGCTTTCAACCATTTAAAAGCACAACAAAGTTCAAATGGGAATGCAATGTCAGAAATTTTCTATTTATACAACTTAATGTAGTCTGGGTAGCCATTTGATTAGCTGTTCAGGAGTATTATGGCTTTGGGGTAGAAGCTGTTTAGAAGCCTCTTGGACATAGACTCGGTGCTCCGGTACTGCTTGCCGTGCGGTAGCAGAGAGAACGTTCTATGACTAGGGTGGCTGGAGTCTTTGACTACAGACGTGAGTGCTACAGGTCGGTGGTCATTTAGGCAGGTTACCTTAGTATTCTTGGGCACAAGGACTATGTTGGTCTGCTTGAAACATGTTGGTATTACAGACTCAGACAGGGAGAGGGAGCACAGGGACTATGGTGGTCTGCTTGAAACATGTTGGTATTACAGACTCAAACAGGGTGAGGTTGAAGATGTCAGTAAAGACACTTGCCAGTTGGTCAGCGCATGCTCGGAGTACACGTCCTGGTAATCCATCTGGCCCTGCAGCCTTGTAAATGTTGACCTGTTTAAAGGTCAGTTGCAGTAGGCTAACCTCAAAATGTGGCCATGGATGTGTAACTAATTTTATGGTTGAATAAATGCTGTCACGTTAGTTTGGAAGACAGCCTTAACTGTATTACTAAAATATTACTGAATTGTGTTTGGTTGACAATGCAGCCAAATATCCTAATTTAAAGAGTATCTAATGCTTGGATAGAGACACTGGCTTAAAACTGAGCCACTGGCTTACATGTATTATTTAACTTTTAGTTTTGGTTTGGTTGGAGACCAACCTTTATTTAACTAGGCAAGTCAGTTAAGAACAAATTCTTATTTACAATGACGGCCTCCTGCGGGGACAGGGGGCTGGGATTCAAAATAAAATATAAAGATGAATCCAATATATATTTGTTCACTTGTCGACAAGTAAATAGGCTATTTACTGTACTGCAAAAGTGGAATTGAATTGTGTTTGGTTGAAAACGCAACAAAATATCAACATTTGAAGGAGATGTATCTTTGGCTTTAATTCCGGTTTGTCTTCAAATCAATAATCGATATGTTGGATTCGCGTCTCCATCTCAACCAAGAATCAAAGTTAAAGAACAGGACTAAATCAAATCAACCTTTATTTAAAGTATCCCATTAAAGATACCAATAAAGTTAGGGTTGGGAATTGCCAGGGACCTCACGATACGATATTATCACGATAGTTAGGTGCCAATATGATATGTATTGGGATTCTCACGATTCTTTATGTATTGCGATTCAATACTGTGATTTTATTGCAATTCAATATTACAAATATATTGCTCACTATACAGTATGTCTGCTGCTGAGGGACAAGAAAGCCCTAGAAAACGAGTTTAGATCAGTCCTGGAAATAAAAGTGCTTTAAAAAAATGTACTCCCTATTTAAAAAGAAGATGGAGAACAAGCTATGAAGGAGAAAATACTGGGGTTTTGGTGCAGGTACAGCCAACAAGCGCAAAAATAATATTGCGGATGCGGATATGTAACTATCGATTTTTCCCCCATTCACTAAATGAAGAGCATAGCTGTATATCAACTCTCCAATATAGAGTAGGAGGTGCTGCCCACTAAAAAAAAATCTGACGGTAGATATAATGTTGAATATCTGACGTTGTTTAAAAAGGTACAAATTGTATATGTGTCTATGTTAAAAATGTGTTGAAATTATGACACAATCCTGTGGTTGAACTTTCACCCGCAAAACAACAGTTTACATTAATGACATTTAGATTCCACGACACAATACGTTGACAAATTCCAATGAGATAACTGATTCAACCAGTTTGTGCCCAGCGGGAAGCTACTGTGACGAAAGGCTATTTACAAAGAACACACTATGATAAAATACGCAAAAATGGTTGATGATTTTACAAAATGAACAAACAAAGCACTTGACCATACACTTGGACATTGCCTGTCTAATGTACCATCTGAAATAACCTGCTGATTTCAGCTAGGCATGTTAACATTACCTGTCACCGCAGTCAAGTAGCGGATCACAAATTGTAGCCGACAGTTGAAATGTTTTAAGTGTCCCCCTGATTCATTAAACTATAAACTTTCGTCCTTACTTTCACTTTTATTTCAATCTTTACCAGATTTCACAAGTGCGCACAATGAATGTTGTGACTGCCTCACTGTACGTCAGAGGTCACGCACGCAGAGAGCTGACTCGGAAGAAGATTTTAATGACCTTGTTTCGGGTGTTTCCACTAGTTACCACAGTCACAAATTAATAATATCGTAAAAATGAATGAAAACAAAATTGTGCTTTTTGGTCTTAATTCATGGTTAGGCATAAGATCTACAGTGTGGTTAATATTAGGGTTAAAGTTAAGTTGAAATCACATTTTAAGAATAATAAATTCTACAAATATGCGGGGTTTACCACTTTGTGGCTGTGGTAACTAGAACGGAGAGTTTTGTTTTTGTCAGGACGAGTTTGACAACATTTCGCATTTAATCCCCTAGCTAGCGAACTAATATTCTTCAATCATGGGGAAGTCTTTTGCTAATTTTATGTGCAAGAAAGATTTTCACCCTGCATCTAAGTCAAATATAAAAAAGGTAAGTGGCAAATCTTTGGTATAGATTTGCTCACCAGGAAGTAACTAGCTTGGTTAGCTAACTGACGTATATAACCTCATTTGGATTTAGCAAGCTAACAGTTATCTAGCTACCTGAAGAAAATGTATTTCCAATTTGAACGTATCACATCTAGATGTTATTTACTTGTGCGAATAATGATCCCTAGCTAGCTACTATAGGCATATAGTTTCGTTAAATCAGTCAGCTAACATTGGCAAGCCAGTAAGACGCTAGCTAGCTAACAAATCAAATTGTACGTTATTGGTCACATACACATGGTTAGCAGATGTTAATGCGAGTGTAGCGAAATGCTTGTGCTTCTAATACCGATAATCCAGTAATATCTAACAAGTAATCTAACAATTCCACAACTACCTAATACACACAAATCTAAAGGGATGGAATAAGAATATGTACATATAAATATATGGATTAGCAATGACCGAGCAGCGTAGACAAGATGCAATAGATTATATAAAATACAGTATTAACATGAGATGAGTATGTAAGATATGTAAACATTATTACAGTGGCCTCGGCGCCCTCTGCTGTTTCCTGAAGTCCACAATCATCTCCTTTGTTTTGTTGATGTTGAGTGAAATGTTCCTGACACCACACTCTGAGTGCCCCCACCTCCTCCCTGTAGCCTGTCTAGTTGTTGTTGGTAATCAAGCCCACTACTGTTGTGTCGTCTGCAAACTTGATGATTGAGTTGGAGGCGTGCATGGCCACGCAGTCATGGGTGAACAGGAAGTACACGAGGGGGCTGAGCACACACCCTTGTGGGGCCCCAGTGTTGAGGATCAGCGAAGTGGAGATGTTTCCGACCTTCACCACCAGGGGGCTAACAACAGTTGTTGACTGGCACATTAGCTAGCTAACTACATTATGTAACATTCAGAAAGATAGCTAGCTAGCTATGTCCCATAGATGCAGTGCATTTACCAGGATACAAATATGACTTGGCTATTCTCAATGTTATCCATTTTACCATTGTACAGGTATGGATAGCAGAGCAGAAATTAACATTCGAGAAGAAGAAGCAGGAGGACCTCATGAATTCTTACCTAAAAGAACAAGACACCTACAACAACAGGTGGGTTACAGATATTCCTGAGGATCTGTGGCTGCACAACATGATCCAGATACTTGGATCTCAATTATGCCTTTACATAGGACTTCTTATTAGTCTCTCATTATTTAACCACTGGAAGTTGGTGTACTTGTCATATAAATGTATACCTACATTTTGTCTTGTGTAAAATCACAGCTCTAATTGATCACATAACCGATTGAAACCCGTTGTTAAAACCTTTCTCCTTAGACTGTTGATGGGAGATGATCGTGTGAAAAATGGTCTCAACTTCATGTATGAAGCGCCACCTGGGGCAGACAAAGGTAACTACATCCATCCTGGTTCTGCTGCTTTAGATGGGCATTTTTTCACCATACAAAACAAACCATATGACTTTCCACTGATCTCTGCTCTCTTTTCTCACGCACTCTCCACTCTACTGAGAAGAAGAGACCAAAGAGGTAAGCACCTCATGTTTAAAATCCCTCTCTTGTTTAGAGGCTTAGACTTCTTTAAGAAAGCATTAATACACTGAACAAAAATATAAACAACAACTTCATGAGCTGAAATAAAAGATCCCCACATTTTTTCATATGCACAAAAATATTTTTACTCCACCAAATTTTGTGCACAAATTTGTTTTGCATATCTGTTAGTGAGCATTTCTCATTTGCCAAGATAATCCATCTACCTGACTAGTGTGGCATATCAAGAAGCTGATTAAACAGCATGGTCATTACTAAAGGTCGAGCGATTATGATTTTTCAATGCCGATACCGATTATTGGAGGACTAAAAAAGGCCGATACTGATTAATCGGCCAATTTATAAAAAATAAAATAAAAATGTTTTTATTTGTAATAATGACAATTACAACAATACTGAATGAACACTTACTTTAACTTAATATAATACATCAATAAAGTCAATTTACCCTCAAATAAATAATGAAACATGTTCAATTTGGTTTAAATAATGCAAAAACAAAGTGTTGGAGAAGAAAGTAAAAGTGCCATGTAAGAAAGCTAACGTTTAAGTTCCTTGCTCCGAACATGAGAACATATGAAAGCTGGTGGTTCCTTTTAACATGAGTCTTCAATATTCCCAGGTAAGAAGTTTTAGGTTGTAGTTATTATAGCACTATTTCTCTCTATACCAGTTGTATTTCATTAACCTTTGACTATTGGATGTTCTTATAGGCACTTTAGTATTGCCAGTGTAACAGTATAGCTTCCGTCCCTCTCCTCGCTCCTACCTGGGCTCGAACCAGGATCACAACGACAACAGCCACCCTCGAAGCAGCGTTACCCATGCAGAGCAAGGGGAACAACCACTCCAAGTCTCAAAGCGAGTGACGTTTGAAACGCTATTAGCGGGGTGCGCGCTAACTAGCTGGCCAATTCACATCGGTTACACCAGCCTAATCTCGGGAGTTGATAGGCTTGAAGTCATAAACAGCTGCTGGCAAACGCACAAAAGTGCTGTTTGAATGAATGCTTACGAGCCTGCTGCTGCCTACCATCGCTCAGTCAGACTGCTCTATCAAATCATAGACTTAATTATAACTTAATAACACACAGAAATACGAGTCTTAGGTCATTAATATAGTCGAATCCGGAAACTATCATCTCGAAAACAAGACATTTATTCTTTCAGTGAAATACGGAACCGTTACGTATTTTATCTAACGGGTGGCATCCATAAGTCTAAATATTCCTGTTACATTGCACAACCTTCAATGTTATGTCATAATTACGTAAAATGCTGGCAAATTGGGCGGCCCAAACTGTTGCATATACCCTGACTCTGCGCGCAATGAACGCAAGAGAAGTGACACAAATAACAGGCAGTCTCCTCGTGGAGTGCAATGTAAGCAGGTGGTTAGAGCGTTGGACTAGTTAACTGTAAGGTTGCAAGATTGAATCCCCCGAGCTGACAAGGTGCTCAGGAGTATTTATGTCTGCAATAAAGCCCTTCTGTGAGGAAAAACACATTCTGATTGGCTGGATCTGTCTCCCCAGTGGGTGGACCTGGCTCCCAAGTGGGTGGGCCCATGCCCTCCCAGGTCCACCCATGGCTGCGCCCCTGCCCAGTCATGTGAAATCCATAGATTAGGGCCTAATGAATCTATTATAATTGACTGATTTCCTTCTATGGACTGTAACTTAGTCAAATCTTTGAAATTGCTCCTTGTTGTGTTTAGATTTTTGTTCATTTATACTCTGGCAAATGTTGTAGATTTAAAGGCAAAAAGGTGTTTGTTTGTTATTCAAATCACATTTTATTGGTCACATACACATGGTTAGCAGATGTTAATGCGAGTGTGGCAAAATGCTTGTGCTTCTAGTTCCAACAGTGCAGCAATATCTAACATGTAATCTAACAATTCCACAACAACTGCCTAATACACACATCTAAGTAAAGGAATATGTACATATAAATATATGGATGAGCAATGACAGAGCGCCATAAACAAGATGCAATAGATGGTATCAAATACAGTATATACATATGAGATGAGTGATGCAAGATATGTAAGCATTATTAAAGTTCTATATGTTGTATCTTCTCTTATAGGAAGGTGAATCAGAATACAAGTTTGAGTGGCAAAAGACGGCCCCTCGAGAGAAGTAAGTCTGTAATTGTGTTGATCGGTACAAACATTTAGATGACTTGAGTTTAAATAAATATTTGTTGATACTTTCTCTTTCATCTTTTTAGGTATGCCAAGGATGACATGGCTATTAGGGATCAACCATTTGGAATTCAGGTGAATATTCACTACCGTTGAAAAGTTTTAGAACATCTACTCATTCAAGGGTTTTCCTTTATTTTGTATATTTTCTACATTGTAGAATAATAGTGAACAAGACATCAAAACTATGGAGTCATGTGGTAACCAAAAAAAGTGTTAGACAAATCAATATTTCACGCAGTCTCCTCTGAACAGTTGATGTTGCGATGTCTGTTACTTGAACTCTGTGAAGCATTTATTTGGGCTGCAATCTGAGGTGCAGTTAACCTCTCTAGGGTATCCAGTGAGATTGCAGAGCGCCAAATTCAAATACAGAAATACTAATTTTAAAAATTCAGAAAACAAAACATATTTTTCATAGGTTTAAAGATGAACTTCTTGTGAATCCAACCACGGTGTCAGATTTTTAAAAATGTTTTACGGCGAAAGCATACCTTACGTTTATTTGAGAACATAGCCCAGCAGACAAATCATTACAAACAGTAACCAGCCAAGTAGAAGAGTTACACAAGTCAGAAATAGAGATAAAATTAATCCCTTACCTTTGATTATCGTATGGTTGCACTCAAGAGACATTCATTTACTCAATAAATGTTCCTTTTGTTCGATATAGTCTCTTTATATCCAAAAACCTCCGTTTTGTTCGCATGTTTTCCTCAGTAATCCACAGGCTCAGACGTAGTCAAAACAGGCAGACAAAAAAATCTAAATTGTATCCGTAAAGTTCATAGAAACATGTCAAACGATGTTTATATTCAATCCTCAGGTTATTTTTAGCCTAAATGATCTATAATATTTCAACCGGACAATTAACGCCGTCAATAACCTGTTTGAGAAATTGAAATTCCAAGAGTGTGCAAAGTTGGCAAGGCAAAGGGTGACTACTTTGAATATTCTGAATTCTAACATTTGTTTAACACTTTTTTTTTGGTTACCACATGATTCCATATGTGTTATTTCATAGTTTTGATGTCTTCCCTATTTTTCTACAATGTAGAAAATAGTTTTTAAAAAATTAAAAAATAAAGGCTTGGAATGAGGTAGGTGTGTCCCAACTTTTGACTGGTGTGTGTGTGTGTGTGTGTGTGTGTGTGTGATCCTTTTTATAATAGATTAATGTGCCCATTTATGTTTAATTTAACTATTGATAACAATCTGCTGTTTTAATATCATCATCGTCAGCGCTAAATACTCTTCTGTTAACAAACGTGTGTTGGAATTTGACACTTGGTGGCGCTAAAGGAAAAGGATCATGTTGAACTGGGGATTATTATTTACGTTACGTCATGCATACTTGCGTAGCAGGTCCTATTGGAGGTATTATGAGTGATTGAATGAATGGATGTAAGTTCAGTCTAATCACCTGTGATTCTCAGGTTCGCAACGTGAGATGCATCAAGTGTCACAAATGGGGCCATGTGAATACAGACAGAGAGTGCCCTCTCTTCGGCCTGTCTGGGATCAATGCCAGCGCTGCACCCACAGAGGAAGCAGGTACAAAAAACAATCTGTTTTTAATTGACATATCAGGGTAAGTAGAGGTTAAAAAAAAGTTAGCCGGCTGGTAATTATGAATAGTATTTCACAGACGTAATGGTTTATAAAGAATTCATATTTTCATTCTCAACTACAAAATTATATGTTCTTCACCAATTCCTTTGAAATAATTTGAATAAAGAACTTGTTAGCAATGTATGATGCACCTATGGCGCACAAAACAATTCTAAAATAATTTGTCCAATAGAATATAATTCACTATTACATTGTATATTTGTGAAAAGTCTATACTAGAGCTGGGACAATAAATTGAGTTATCGATACCAAATACTTATCGCAGGCATTTTGCTGATTTGGTTCATTATGATAAGTAGCCTATATAGAGAAATGTGAAGTTTGAAATGAAATCCGTTTGCTAATATGGGTGATTTGTTAATAGGACAACTGATGGCTACAGCCCTCAAACTAGCAGTAGTAGTTTAAATTATAATTTTAAAATATGTGGTGCACATTGTTATAAACTTATCGTTCTATTTGTTATCGTGTCAATTCAGGCAGTTTATTGCAATGTGGATTTTTGTAAATATCACCCAGCTCTAGTCTGTACCATGTAGCAGTAGTTGCCATCGTTCCTGGTGTCCTGTGGAGCTGATTCTGACTGCTACAATCAGGAAGTGGATTCGTCAAGTAATGTTTACCGTGGGACAGTCCTGTGAATGGCGTTGATAGTGTAGGCCATAATGGAGCCCCTCCTGTGCTGGGAGAAAAATGAAAGTATTGTGTATTCTGATTCCCCTAACCACTGCTTTGGGAGAATGATATTGTATGATTTGCTCAACCAGAAGACGAGTGAGTTGATTTGGTATCCCTTTCTGTTAACAAAGCCACCCCTGAATTCCCCACTGTGGAGGCCGTGGTGGATGTGGTCAGACATCAATGGGACTTTGAGGCTGTGATTTGTGCTAACAGGTCCGTCAATGCACCCCTCTGAGTTAATGGCGGAGATGAGGAACAGTGGATTTGCCCTGAAGAAATGTGTCCTTGGGAGAAATTCTACTGTTTGTGATCCATCGCAGGTAATCTTCTGTTCATCTTCTCCCCCTGAAGAAAAACACCAACAATACCCATGGCAAATCCCTGGTCTAAATGTGATTGCTGCAAACTGCCCAATTATCAGAGTAAACCAAACCACTATTCCAGTCGCTTCAAGTTTAACATTAGTCTCATCACATGTGACCAATTGACTAACTGTGGAAATTATAGGATTGTTGCAACACAAGATGCGGTGGTATTTATAATGAACAAAAATATAAACGCAACATGTAAAGTGTTGGTCCCATGTTTCATGAGCTGAAATAAAATATCCCAGAGATTTTCCATACACACTAAAAGCTTATTTCTCTCAAGTGTTGAGCACAAATTTGTTTACATCCCTGTTAGTGAGAAATTTGCCGTTGCCAAGATAATCCATTCACCTGACAGGCGTGGCATATCAAGAAGCTGATTAAATGATCATTACACAGGTGCACCTTGTGCTGGGGACAATAAAATACCATTCTAAAATGTGCAGTTTTGTCACACAACACAATGCCACAGATGTCAAGTTTTGAGGGAGTGTACAATTGGAATGCTGACTGCAGGAATGTCCACCAGAGCTGTTGCCAGAAATGGTTAATTTCTCTACCATTAGTCGCCTCAACATCGTTTTAGAGAATTTGACCGTACATACAACGGGCCTCACAATCGCAGACCACGTGTAACCATGCCAGCCCAGGGCTTCCACATCCATCTTCTTCACCTGTGGGATCGTCTGAAACCAGCGACCCGGACAGCTGATGAAACTGTGGGTTTGCACAACCAAAGACGTTCAGCACAAACTGTCAGAAACCGTCTCGGGGAAAACTCATTTGCGTTCTCGTCGTCCTCACCAGGGTCTTGACCTGACTGCAGTTCGGCATCGTAACCGACTTCACTTCCTTCTTCACGGATGAATCCCGGTTTCAACTGTACTGGGCAGATGGCAGACAGAATGTATGGCATCGTGTGGGCGAGCGGTTTGCTGATGTCAACGTTGTGAACACAGTGCCCCATGGTAGGGTTATGATGTGGGCAGGCTTAAGCCCTTGACAACGAACACAATTGCATTTTATTGATGCCAATTTCAATGCACAGAGATACCGTTACGAGATCCTGAGGCCCATTGTCGTGCCATCCATCCACCGCCATCACCTCATGTTGTAGCATGATAATGCACGGCTCCATGTCGCAGGATCTGTACATAAATCCTAGAAGCTAAAAATGCCCCAGTTCTTCCATAGCAACAGACTTGTCAACCGTTGAGCATGTTTGAGATGCTCTGGATCGTTGTGTATGACGGCATGTTCCAGTTCTTGACAAATATCCAGCAACTTCACGCAGCCATTGGAGAGGATTTGCACAACATTCTACAGGCCACGATCAACAGCCTGATCAACTCTATGCGAAGGAGATGTGTCGTGCTGCATGAGGCAAATGGTGGTCACACCAGATACTGACTGGTTTTCTGATCCACACCCTTATCTGTGACCCAATAGATGCATATCTTGTATTCCTAGTCATGTGAAATCTGTAGATTAGGGCCTAATGAATTTATTTCAATTGACAGATTTTTCTTTTCCCTTATAATCTGTACCTCAGTAAAAATCTTTTGATTTTTATTTTTGTTCAGCAGATGTTATTCTTGTCTTACTTGCTTCCTCTAACCATTTGTGACATATCTTCTACATGAAATGTATATGCACGCTTAGTTAGTATTTGCTCTTTAATTATCTTGAATTGTGTTCAACTTATTGTTCATTGTTTTCCTGCTATAGGAGTATGTCGCCAGTGAAGAAGAGGAGGATCCGGAGGTTGAATTCCTGAAGTCGTTGACTACTAAACAGAAAGAGAAGCTCCTCAGGTAGGAGAGCATTCATTCATAGATTTAGTTGTTTTGGATGAAAGTAAGACACAGGATGATTCATTCAAAAATAAAAGTAAACGTGATCTACTAACATATATATTTTCTTTCTTTTTTTAAAGGAAACTGGATCGTCTAGAAAAGAAGGAGAAGAAAGACAAGAAGGGCAAAAAGCAGAAGAAGAAGAAGAGTAAAGGAAAGCAGAAGAAGCATGATAGCGATAGCTCCAGTGAAAGTAGCAGCAGCGATGGTGACAGTGATTCAGACTCTGACAGCAACTCTAAGAGCAAGAAGAAAAAGAAGAAGAAGAAGAAGGACAAGAGAAAGGACTCCTGTTGTGATAACACGAAGAGTGAGGGACTAGTCAACAGTAAGACCAAGGCCGCCTCCCACAGGAGCAGGTCACGGAGCCCAACCTCCAGACCGAAACGGCACGAAGACGATACCAGAGAGAAGAAACAAACGAGGGCTGAGCCAGGCAGGAGCGAGGGCAGAAAGTACAGTCCAGAGAGAAAGATGAGGGTGGAAGAACGTCAGGAGAGACACAGACATGACAGCAGGGAGAGGCAGAGAACCAGCTGCAGCTCCCAGCCTGGCCCAGAAGGAAGCAGGAGCCGTGAGAGAGGTAAAGACCAGGTTCACAGTAGGGATGAGGGGAAAAGTAGACGAGAGAGGAATAGGAGCAGAGATGGAGTGAAGGATAAAGCAGCAAAAGAGAGGAGTAGAAGCCACGAGAGAGGGAGAGAGCGGGGAGGTAAAGAGAGGAGTAGAAGCCACGAGAGAGGGAGAGAGAGGGGAGGTAAAGAGAGGAGTAGAAGCCACGAGAGAGGGAGAGAGAGGGGAGGTAAAGAGAGGAGTAGAAGCAGGAGTACGGGCCGAGGGAGGGAGAAAAGAGCCAGAAGCCGAGATCGAGCTGAGAGAAAGCGCTAAACTGTGAGAGTAGACAATCTTACAAAGTGGGACAGTAATGGCATACCTTTTTATTTTGCTGGCCTAAACAAAGTGAATCTTTTTCCACACGAACGTGTAATGTTTTCAATGTTTTATGATGCTACTGTAAAATGTTTTTTTTTTTTCTTTAAGTGTGGTCACTTTATTAAACATTAAACAACACATAGAAACCAAAGTTTTAGTAGCCTGCACAGTATTGGTCATGTTTTGATGTTACCTGCTATTTGACTGCTACAGCATCATGAGAGCGAGGCCCTCAAATGTTATTTTCCTCCACTAGAGGGCAGCAGTAGATGAAAAATAACTTGAACCACAGAAATATTTGTCACATTGTCTTGCATGCGCTTCATGGTTGTCATTTTATTCATGATAACTCTGCAAAATACTAAAAGAATATTATAGCAAATCGTAATGAAAATATTTTGGTTTGGTGAAAGTGTAACAACCCACTGGGCAATTATTATTATTTTTTTATCAATGTTTCCCCGCGTCATTTAAACAACAAATTATGTGACGTTGAACCAACGTGGAAAACTGATTGTCAAAGTAATGGAATTGGTATTTTTTTCACCCAACTTTTACCCTAAATCAAATGGTATGGTGAATTGTTTTGTTTATAATCACACATTAGTTGACAACTCAACCAAATGTAAATCAGAACTAGACATTACTGAACAAAACAAATGATGTCTGTGCCCAGTGGGAAACTGTTATGTTCCCACATGCTTGTAACCGTGTTTCATCACATTTGTTACAATTCTAGCCTAATTATGTAGACTTGTTTCACAACGGTATTTTGCAACAAGTGCCCTAAACAGGAGCATGGTTGACTAATGACATTCAATCTCTTGAGTGTTCAGTAGCCTATGCGATCCATATGAGTATGCCTGCATACGTGATTAGTGTGTAGAACTCAAGTTTGTTTCAAATGTTTAACACTGAAGACCCAATTCCGAATT
This sequence comes from Oncorhynchus nerka, assembly GCF_034236695.1. NCBI lineage: Eukaryota > Metazoa > Chordata > Actinopteri > Salmoniformes > Salmonidae > Oncorhynchus > Oncorhynchus nerka. The sequence continues at coordinate 15,270,232 of NC_088396.1, read as the reverse complement.
GAAGTCGATGCATGTAATTGTACCTTTAGTGTAAAAGTCAATGCATGATTTCCGCAACACTGCGTGCCTATTGGCCTTTAGATATTACTTGTAAAGCTGCCTGCATGACAAGATCACCATGATGGACAAAACCGAAGAAACCATGAGGTCATTGGGGTTCATGTGACCTATTGAACAGTGTAACCTACGAGTCTGTATTGGTTTGGGAGCCATATATTTTTGGAAAAGCCATAGCAATTAGCTTAGATGGATAACTAATGTCGATATGATATGCTTTAATCATTCCTGGTCAAAAAAAGTCGAGAATTACTTGTAACGTTTTGTTTCAGTCGCTTCAGATTTGTATATTCTGTGTAGCCAATTTAACTCCAATAATGCAGGGAGGTGTGCATCTATAAGCCTATACTTTAAATGCTTTAGGCTATCCAATTGTAATTTTGTCATTATCACAAGAAAAATATTTTCGCCATCTTCCATTGTGAGATGACGGACATTGTTTTTACCCTGGGGACGAGGAGAATGGCGTGAGCCCTTTAGCAGCGAAATGTGTCCCGTAACGTCGCACTGGTTCTCTTCTTTGATCTCTCTCTTTTATTGTGGCTTGAAAACAAAGATGACTTCTGCCTAATGCTCAGTGAGAGGGCATTCCAGGGAAAGCAACAAAGCGCTAACTGACAGCACTTACTGTCCGCAACACCAGGCGTCTCTCTCCCAAAAGCATTTGGACGCACTTATCGTTTTGATTTGAACCACCTATTGTAGCCATATAATTGCAAACTATGTTAATGATTTACAGTATAATACAAATGTTTTATGAAAAATATTTTCCAGAAGAAGAAAAAATAACATCAGAAAGTCACTGCAAATAAACAGCTAATTTATCATTTAAAAAATAAGCACACTTGCAACTGCAGGTTGCATTGATTTATTATTTGTTAGTCTATATTATAGTAGCCTGGTTTTGAATGGGCCTATTTTATTTTAAATCATGCCTGCGCATCTAAAATGTCACATTGATATTAAATGCTAAATATATTATATTTGCCTTTGTTTTTTTAGGCATTTTAGTCTTCAGTTTTAGTTGTTTATTCTTGAACTCAAATTTAGTGATTATTATAGAACATGTAAATGTTATTTTTGGTCGTTATTTTCCTGATCTCTCTTTTAAACCCAGCCACACAAAAGGAAATGAAAATAATTTCCCTCCATTGCCTTCTGGTCAATTGAACTTCCTCTTCATGAAGAGGTTGTCTGGATGAGATGCCTCTCCCTAATGTATTCCCAAGCCTGGGCTCACGCTGTAATTATTCCCCGGGTTTTTCTTTGAGATCGGACGCTGCACTGGGTAAGCACAAAGAATTCAGAGAGCATCCTTGAACCCTTTCAGTACGGGGCCACTGATATTCAAATAACACGCAGGGACCATTTGACTGCGCCGCGACAAGAGCATTTCAAATTCAACATTTGCATATGGCTTTTTACCCCTTCTTCTTTCCTTTTTAATTTTTTTTTTTTAAACAGTTCCCATAACATCAAATCAAGTGTATAGTTTCTAGGAAAGCTTAGAGATGCTGTGTCCTTATTATTGGACTGCAATCTTTCCGTTTGACATGCAAATTAAAGCAGTTAATTTGGACAATTAAAATAAATATTCAGGAGTCCTTTTGTCATCAAAACCCCCTCGGAAGCCCCCAGATAAAGTAAAGCTGAACAAATGATTGTCTCGGAGATTAATTAGATATTTGATAAGACACGAATCCCTAATCGCAAATACAAGACACATGGGGGCTGCGATGTGCTCCAAGTCATAATTAATACCATTTAACACGATTTTCATTTGGGCATGAAATGTATTTTCCGGCCATTTACTATGCCTATTGATTTATTCCTCAGAGAGAATGCAAGTCTATGTGCGATTGCCTATATCAGCAATGTATGATTGATTTGATGTAATGAACACTCTTGCTTATCTACATTTTACGTTTGGCAATCGTATTTATTTACGATCAAATCAATTACCTTTTTTCATCATTTATTTTCATTTGGAATAATGAAAACAAATATGGGACACCAGATAGTAAAACATTCCCATCACATGACTACTGCCTCAGATTTTACATCATTTTAATTATGACAAAATGAAAGGCTTGTACGTGTGATTTTATACAAGTAAACATTTATATATTTTTAGCAAAGAAATTAAATGGTTAACTGAATTTAAAAAGCTGTGTACATACATATCCACAAAGTGCGTTAAAAGTAAACTCCCTGAATTTCAGGATCCCAAACACGAATAAAACAATCATAATGAACATTTACATGAAAAGAACACATTGTTTGTTGCCAATATGTACAAGATGATGGCGACTCACATGGGCCAACCAAGTTCATTTCGGTTAACTTACCCCTTTTACGCACTGATCCGTTTAAAATGTCCTCAAGCTCATTTTTTAAGTTGACAGCTTTTTAGTCATTTTCTTACAATAGCCTATAGAATAATTCTGCTTTTCGTTTGATGGTTAATAACGAGTTGAACATTCAATCAATATGGTGGTAAGATCTAATTATTTTTAGTTTTCAAATGCTTTGCCTAAAATAATTGTTTCCTCCAATACTGTCTCTCAAACCTTAGGCCCGTGTTTTATTACATGTGCCAGTTTTGATGCCTACTGGTCATTTACTTTATAAAGTTGGGTTCGAAGTCATTCAAATAACAGCCTTCAGGGCTCGTCATGAGGAGATGGGTCCTTGATCGTGATTCTGGGGTTTACCCCGTCTAAAATGAGTTCTGGGGACTCGGACCTGGGGGTCTCCAGGTTACTGGTGTCGGTGTCACTGTCGCTTCCCTTTTTACCTTCTCCACCACCGGCAGTGTGGGTTTTAATGTGCTTGCTCAAATGGTCGCTCCTCATAAAGCGCTTGTTGCAGACTGGGCAAGCAAACCTTTTCTCACCGGTGTGGGTACGGAGGTGTCTCTGAAGTTCATCTGATCTTGTAAACCTTTTGCCACAAAAAAGCCAATTGCAGACAAAGGGCCGCTCGCCAGTATGCCATCTCAAATGGGCTTTAAGGTGAGAGGTTTTGCCATACACCTTACCGCAGCCAGGAATGTGACAACTGTGAAGTCCTTTCCTCCGTAGGCTGGCCCCTGCAGGCCCGAGCCGCTCAGCCTCCTGACAGTTCGGACAGTCGCATGTGGCTCTGCCGGAGTACCTCCTGGATGACCTTGAGGAACCAGAACTGGAACCTGAAATCATAGCGTTGGCGGCAGAGGCGTCCGTGTATGATGGAATGACTGTTTTGAATCCCTCTTGTGTTAACAGGTGTTGGCCAGTTGATAGGAGATGAGATGCCGTGGGACTTATACCGGTTGAGCTGAATGCCGAGTGTGTCAAAGTGGAGAAGTCAGGGTTATAGCCACTGAGCTGAGAGTGTATGGCTTGGGGGGTCCCGGAATGCAGGGAGGTCTGCAGTGAGCTTGCAGGGTTCTGGACCTCGAGCCATGAGCCAGGGTTGGTGTGAACGTCCCACCACGCGGACGCTCCGTTCGTAACATCGCCCGAGATGGTTGAATGGAAACCAGACTTGTACCACGACTCATACGGATGTGCCATCCCTACCCTCGGATACAGGGTTTCTGCTGATGTGTGGACTTTGGAGATGAAGGCGGATTGCCCAGACTCTTGGGACGAAATGCTCGCAGAGTTGGAAAACAGACTGCTGTACTCTGTGGAAAACGCAGAGGAGGTCGGGGAGGTGGAGGCTAAGCAGAACGCGCTGTTGCCTGTGCCAGTAGTTGATGTTAGTCCGGTCGATCCGCGGCTTGTTGCTACAGTGAATCCAGGGAGACTGGATCCCAAGTTGCAACTAGAGGAGGTTCTTTTCCAAGGATGAAATCCGCCTTTTGAAAACGCACTGGAATCAGGTAGAGTGGTAAGGGGACTGGTATTGCCAATTTTGTTACAAGTAGCAGCCAGCATAGCTAGAGGGGTAGTTCCAAATCGTGGTTCTTCCTGTAAAGAGATTAATATCTGTACTTTAGAACATTGCAAGCAATGAAAATAATATAGCCTACATGTATTTGCTAGAAGTATACTTTGCGTCTGCCTATGTGATCACCAACCGTCCGGTTGTCAATCTTGTTTGGATAGCAATTATTGCAGGCTCCAAAATGATTTACCGTAATAATGGATAAAAATGTAATTTACTGAAAATGTTTATTCATAAAGAGTGTATCAAAATGTGACCCAAATATCCACTGAACCAAATAAACAGCCACAATCATCGAGGATATACAGTAATGTCACTCAGTTGACTGCGTGTCTCGAAAGTTTGCTCACAATGTTGGGTATAGCCTATTATTGAAAGTTGGCAAAAGCTACAATTCTTTTGATTGAGGAAAGTGGTCTATAAACCGATATAAGTCACGATGTTCAACATATAAACAAGCAGTTTCAATACCTATGACCAACAAAGCTGAAGGATTAAACAACACAAACTTCTTAGAAAGCGACAAAGTATTAAGCCTACTTTCACGCATGTTTTACGCATTGAATTGAAAACTAATATCTTGTCGCCTTACCCCAAGTATAGACGTAGCCATATCCAGGGCCTTTGCTATGTTGAATTGGTCACAATTCTGCAATAGTGTACTTTTCCAATTCGACTCAGGCACTGTGCTTTTTCGTAGTCACACGATTTCTCTCTTGGCTCGGAGCTCCTACACTACCTAGTTGTAGAGAGCGCGTTCTTTGAAGTACAGCTGGCAAGAGCAAACAGCCAATCTAAGTGCTGGATTATTGGCAAGGGGGCGATGTCAGCCAATGAGAGATTCGACTAAGGACAGAAACGCTAAAAGATTCACGTCAATCAATAACTATTGTGCGACTCTGACTGTCAAGCAAGACACGATGTGGTGTTTTTATACATTTTATGTATTCTCTCATCAAGGCTCAATGTGTCCTTTCATTGTAGAATCGAGCTCATTTTGGTGTAAACCAGTCCTCTGAAAGAGGTAAGCATTTGATATGATATATTTTAGTTAGGTGACGCACTCTGTTGCATTTCCTAAGGCTTTCTGACAAATTGTCTTGTTTTATTTCAACTGCAGCTTCTTATTGAAACGGATTTCTCTAATTGCATATTATTGTGAGGGATACTGTTCTGATGTAGGCTATAGCTGCCACTGGCATTTATCCCTCGTGGAGTCCCAAAAATGTTTTATGTTTCATGACATGACATAAGGGGATTGGTGATTATTGAAAAAAATGATCTAGGCCTATAAGAATTGCGGTGCCTTCATATTTGTCAAAACTAAAGCTGTCATGCACTTTCAGGAATGGAAACGTCTTCATTTGCAGGGCATGTGCTTGCTCACAGCGTCCATGGACATGAATTTAAGCAGAAGTTCCCGTACTCTCACCAGGAGGCCAGAAAATACAGTAAGCTGACCCATTGTCATTGAATAATGGCTGACTGAAGTGAAGACGCTTGCAATACAAGGTATGTCATTCAACCGGTGAATGATCTTAATGTTTCCATCGGCTCAAGCGATGTTGCCAGGTGTGCGTTAAAGAGAGCATCGTGGACTTGTTTGTAAACTGTGTGTGTGTGTGTGTGTGTGTGTGTGTGTGTGTGTGTGTGTGTGTGTGTGTGTGTGTGTGTGTGTGTGTGTACGTGCGTGAGCGTGAAGCGCCAGTCTGCCTGCCTGTCTGTGCCAATTTACGCGTGTATGTTGAGTGTGTGCGGGGGTATTTTTGGTCAATTAAAAAAGTGACAATTAACTTGATGAGTGGTTGGTGTTCTGAAGAGTTACATCCTGTAAACTGTACTAAAATACAATTATTTGAAAAAAATCTCATATTAATCACAGGAGATGTTGTTCAGCCTGTCAGCCTGGCGAATGGATTTCATTCAACAGACACAGGCTGATTTCATATGGCACAATGAAACCATAGAGCATTGCACACTAAATATTTAGGCTAACTAAATATAACGTTTGGAGATACAATTGAATCATAGAAAACCCATAGAAAACCCATTGGGGAGCTCATCAACGTTACCTTTTTTTTCCGCCAAATTTCTTTCTCTAGATACATTTTTTAAAAGATCACAATGCAATATATGTCAACGTGTTTCACAGCTTGTTAAACATTTAGGGGGTAATGACATAATGTAACAATGGCCTGCTTTGGTGTGAATCATCATCCCTTTAAAAGTTAAAGCAATTTTCCAGAGAAAGGCTTCACTGAAAGCTGTGCATTACAGTATTCAAAACGGGCAAATAATGCTCCATTATAGCGCTTGAATGCTGCCAGTCAGGCAAGCGCAATTTGTTCAAAGGCTCTCTCTGCTTTAAATCCCCACCTTTAGAGAGGCGAATATAAAACAATTTCATCAAATCCATCGAACGGAGCCAAGAAAATTGCTTCATTTCTTTTTTTGCAATCATGGCAATTTGAGTGGAGTGCTATTAGCACTATCAAATGTCGATTCTGCATAAACAAATTTGATTGTAATGCCAAAGTAGCTCGAACAGCGTGAGTGTCTGATAAGATGTGTCTGAGCATGTAAGAATTCATTTCTCTTACCGTTTTTGGCATTTTTGTAATTACAATTCGAGATGTTTTGTCTGGTGTCATGCACTTTTTGTTAAAATAAGGCCCGTGTCATTATTGTTGATTATCTGTTGTTGATGTTTTATATATAATCACATTCTGGTGTTATCTATATCTTTATACTGGATTTCTATTTTTGTCTGTAAATAAAAGAGGAATCATTTATCACCGAGCGAGGGGAAGATAATGCCTTCGATGGAGTACTTGCTTTTAATTAGAGTGATTAATCCCTCATTATTCAACATCTAACTGATTATTGAAACACTTATATTATGAAGTCGTAAGGTAATGCATAACGAACAAACAAAAAACTTTAGCGGTGTAGGCAGATAGGGACACAAGAGCACTAAAACAACGATTATGACAGCTGTTGCCAAAATGTTTGATCACATGAGTGCCAATACTCATTTTGAAACCGTGTTAAGACTATTTACTCATTTTGAATGGCGTTGCACATGTACTTGAGTTTGGAATTTCATACAATTTCATGTAGGCCTACCATAATAAAGATGTGATAGCCTGTCAATGTAACGGTTGGTACCGAATGCCAGCATCCTTGACGAAATCTTGTCCTGAAAAATATTTGAACAGTGTCATTCAAGTGAGAATTTGAAGTTGAATCTCGCATGCAGGACTCCATCCGAAAGCACTTTTCTGTGGCAATTAGGAGCCTATTACAAGTCATTAGATTGATCAATGTACCTTAAACAATGAAAATGATTTATTTGGTAGAACAAAACGTTGTGCATCTATTGTGGTGAGGCTAAGTGACGCTGCATCGATCAAGGCGTTCAACAACAAAAGATACACGATTAATCCAAACCTATTCATTTAAATTATTGGTACAAAAGGCATTTGATTGCCTCAAATCTATATTATTAGAGGCTCGTTTGATGCATGTTAAACGACGCAGGATGCTGGATTAGAGCAATATTTCTGGTCAGTTCCTGCACGGATTAATTTCTTTAGGCCTTGAGGGAAGTTTATTTGTGGACAATTAACTAATCGGTGTAATCTCATGGTCGGAATTGTTTGAAATCCACAGGCCTACAGCTGTTTCTGGCCAAGGGATGAAACAGTTTAGGGTCAATGATGCCTTGCTTCAATTCTATGTAGTTTTACATGATCGTTTATATAATTATCGTAAAACAGGTGTATGAAAGTTATTTTATTAATTTAAAAGTTTTTTTTTTTTTTAAGTAGCCTACAAGCAGATAAAGATGGTGGTGTTTTGGGTCATACTGGTGGTAGCCTACTTCATGTTTATGTAGAAAACGTTATTTTCTCATAAACCCGTGTTATTTTTATCTTGTAAAATCTATATCAAGATGCACAGTAGGCCTATCTCCTTTTATATGATTTGTAGACTAACGCCCCAGATCGTCGAAGTGAGTAGGCTATTTGCATATGCAAAGACCTGCATGTCATATGGTTCTCCATTCATTTCGAATGTACAGTATTCAACCTGTTTCTCGTCCCCGCCCTTGCATGGTAATTATTGCTGAATGCCTTTCACATTTTTCCATTCGATGTTTGTACATTTCTGGTTGTCAAGGGAAGCCTTTTTTTTAAGAATATGTGGGAAAGACTGAAATTCACTATGCAATGGTGCTTAACAGGCAGATTGATATACAATCATATTCGTGTTCAGATGAAGATGAAAAAATATCGGGGAGGGAGATAACCCTTAGGGGAAAACCAGCGCTCAGGCAAGGAATAGCATAGAATATTCACATTGTTAAAGGAGTAGTAATCTCCCAGCTGCTTACTTGCATTGATTTAACCCTCCCTGTTATGAGGTACAGCCTAACCAGCACACCCTGCCACTGTAATATTCTGTGTTAGAGACTGTCATTTTGGTTATAGGCTTGACTCTTGGGTAGTCTCCTGTAATAACTCCTGTAGTAACCTATAATGGTGTGTTGTACGTTTTAAATCAGTTGTAAGTGCATGTGGTGCAAGTCAAATCCATTGTGCCAGACAACACAGTCAGGCACGTATGAAAAGTATTTACGTGTTCCAATGTACATGCGCCAATGTGTGCATACATTTTCTATGACAAAATTAAGTTTAGCTCAGCTCAAGTAGAGTAGGCATACTAGGCCTAATGTTAACAAGTGTGTGTTTAAATGTAGAAACATTGGTCAGCTAGCAAGCTACCGGTGTCATCTTTTATTTCGAGCAGAATCATGTCCTATTTTGAGAGCAGGGCGTTAGTGCGGTCGACATCAGCGTGGTGTTAGCTAGACACCTATCAGCTTATTGTCTCTAAGTCGTGCATTTATGTTTTTTCACTAGTCTTTAAGCGCAGTTTTAGTAGCCAGCGCAAACTGAAGAAAAGGACATGGCTCCCAAGAAGGTGTGTTTTATGTATACTACAGTAGCTCAGGCCAAAGCTGAATGTTTACCCTAGATTACATAATACTATGAGCTCTCACTCTCAATGGACATTGACATGTTCTTTTTGTTAGCAGAAGGGAGATGATTGACAGCAGCCACCACCACTGATTGGACTGGTTGGGACCTCTTTAAAAATAGGAATCGTTGGATTGCCCAATGTAGTCTATAGTCTTTAAATGTAAACTCGAAATATACATTTTTACTGCTTAGCAAACATGGACTATGCATTTTTAAGTACTTCATTTATTATATGGTCTGCATGAGCCAGTGTAAAGCTATTCTGTTCATTCATTGACTAGGGCACTGGTTCTTTTCTCTGTTACTGTACCACCAGCTAAATGTTGCTCCGCCCAGAGTACCCCTGAAGTGCCCCCTCATGTGTATTTTACCAGTAGGCCAATGGTCTCATGAGTCTTCTCAAGTAACCCCCTGTGGATACGTCAAGTACCCCCAGGGATCCTACTACCCCTGGTTAGGAACCACTGGACTAGGTGGTTCTCAAACTTTTTGGGTCCGGGAACCCATTTTGTCATAGCAAATTCTTCAGGGTCCCCCTCATAATCAGAGCACAACTTGAGTGAGATAAAAAAAAATAGCATACAAGGAGTTTTACTAAGACTTTGGCAGTGCAGGGCTGGACAAACCAAGGCTTAGGTCCTGGGAAGGAACATTTTAAAGGCATGGAATTGGAGATATTTTGTCAGTGGCAGAGAGTTTTTGTTGTTATTGCAACTTTAAAGCTATAGTACTCTGTAATTCAACACATATGCTGTAATTCTACACAGACTTACATGAGGCAGAGAGACAGTTTTAAAGCTTAAATTACTGTGCATGTATGGGTGAATACAAGAAGTGTTGAGTTACATTTTTTTAAATAATTGGTGGAGTACTATGAATGCCAATATACCTGTGAGCCTCCCAGGCCCATGTTGCCCATAGTTAAAGTTCCAATGCAGCCGTTTTTATCTCAAAATCAAGTCATTTCTGGGTAACTTTTAAGTACCTTACTGTGATTGTTTTCAATTTAAATGGTTTTAAAAAATGCACTAAAATAGCTTCTTACCAAAGAGCAATTTTTCAAGCAAAAGTGTTTCCAGGACTGTCTGTGAGTGGTCTGAGTCTTGGTAAAAACCTGGGAGCAGCACCGCTGCCAACTACAAGGACCATTACTAATTACCGGCGCCGTTGCTAACTAGCATAGCTGGTCCTATTGTTGCAAAGAGTTATGGGATATTAGAATCTCGTTGTTTTAACCTTTGTCGTCTTCAACCTACAGTTGAAGTCGGAAGTTTACATGCACCTTAGCCAAATACATTTAAACTCGGTTTTTCACAATTCCTGACATTTAATCCTCGTAAAAATTCCCTGTTAGGTCAGTTAGGATCACCACTTTATTTTAAGAATGTGAAATGTCAGAATAATAGTAGAGAGAATGATTTCTTTCAGTTTTTATTTCTTTCATCACATTTCCAGTGGGTCAGAAGTTTACATACACTCAATTAGTATTTGGTAGCATTGGCTTTAAGTTGTTTAACTTGGGTCAAACATTTCAGGTAGCCTTCTACAAGCTTCCCACAATAAATTGGGTGAATTTTGGTCCATTCCTCCTGACAGAGCTGGTGTAATTGAGTCAGGTTTATAGGCCTTGCTCGCACACGCTTTTTCAGTTCTTCCAACACATTTTCTATAGTATTGAGGTCAGGGCTTTGTGATGGCCACTCCAATACCTTGACTTTGTTGTCCTGAAGCCATTTTGCCACAACTTTGGAAGTATGCTTGGGGTCGTTGTCCATTTGGAAGACTCATTTGCAAGCAAACTCTAACTTCCTGACTGATGTCTTGAGATGTTGCTTCAATATATCCACGTAATATTCCTCCCTCATGATGCCATCTATTTTGTGAAGTCCACCAGTCCCTCCTGCAGCAAAGCACCCTCACAACATGATGCTGCCACCCCTGTGCATCACGGTTAGGATGGTGTTCTTCGGCATACAAGCCTCCCCCTTTTTCCTCCAAACATAACGATGGTCATTATGACCAAACAGTTCTATTTTTGTTTCATCAGACGAGAGGACATTTCTCCAAGAAGTACGATCTTTGTCTCCATGTGCAGTTGCAACCCATAGACTGGATTTTTATGGCGGTTTTGGAGCAGCTGAGTAGCCTTTCAGGTAATGTCGATATAGGACTCGTTTTACTGTGGATATAGATACTTTAGTACCCGTTTCCTCCAGCATTTTCACAAGGTCTTTTGCTGTTTTTCAGGGATTGATTTGTACTTTTCGCATCAAAGTACGTTCATCTCTAGGAGACAGAATGCGTCTCCTTCCTGAGCTGTATGACGGCTGTGTAGTCCCATGGTGTTTATACTTGCGTACTATTGTTTGTACAGATGAACGTGGTACCTTCAGTCATTTGGAAATTTCTCCCAAGGATGAACCAGACTTGTGGAGGTCTTGGCTGATTTATTTAGATTTTCCCATGATTCAAGCAAAGAGGCACTGAGTTTGAAGGTAGGCCTTGAAATATATCCACAGGTACACCTCCAATTGATTCAAATGATGTCAATTAGCCTATCAGAAGCTTCTAAAGCCATGACATCATCTTCTGGAATATTCCAAGCTGTTTATAGGCACAGTCAATTTAGTGAATGTAAACTTCTGACCCACTGGAATTGTGATACAGTGAATTACAAGTGAAATAATCTGTCTGTAAACAAACGTTGGAAAAATTACTTGTGTCATGCACAAAGTAGATGTCCTAACCGACTTGCCAAAACTATAGTTTGTTAACAAGAAATTTGTGGAGTGGTTGAAAAACAAGTTTTAATGACTCCAACCTAAGTGTATGTAAATGTCCGACTTCAGAAAACTCAAAATGAGCTTTTATTTGCAGAGAGGTTTGGAACTCTATTTCTTATTGGTCTATTAACTGTTTTACCGCCTGGTGATGACACCAGGCTGGCCAAAATTCCATCCTACCAAAACAGGCAGAAATTTCAGGCTATTTTAAAACAGCTCTTAAATTGAAAGGGCATTGTCATAATTTTCACAATTTCACAGTATTCTTTCAACCTCATAGTGTGGAAATATATATAAAACACAAGACAATCTCGTTTTTGACTAAACTGGCCCTTTAAGAACATAAATTGTAGGTGAATAAAATTACATTGTATTGTATTACACCCTCTAAACTTATTCCACGGATCCCGTGGCAAAAAAAAAAGTGTTTAATCTGCTGTTTTTAGTAATATTATTAAAATATAAATAAATAATAATCCACTTTAAAATATATATATATTTTGAGATCTGTCCGCAGACCCCCTGCAGTACCTACGCGTACGGACCCCACTTTGAGAGCCTCTGGACTAGTTCATTTCAGGCCACATGCCATAAGGCTCTCATTACTGTGGACGCAGGAGTATGTATACCTTTCACTGTACAGTGCATGTGAACCCAAAGGTCGCAAACCCTGCACCAGTAATATCTGGGATTACATTTGCCAAATTTAATTCAATAATTCAGAATCTCAACCGACTCTTAAGTCTAATAGATCAGAATAAACAGCCACAAAAGGCTTTTTATTAATGAGTGGGTATTACAAGATTCTACCCATATAAAAACATACAACAAAGGATACCATGCTGTCAAATCCTGAAGCCTGCCAAGCAGCAACATCTCACTCATTGTGATATTTGCCATGATATTTGTCATTTCCACTGTACAGGGATAGAGATGATAGCATGTGTGTCCACTGGGAATATTCTCTCCTGTATGAAACATTAGCAAGCCTGGGGCTTCACAATGACCCCTGTCCTCACCCTGCTCCCCACCCTACCCGGCAAGCACTGCTGTTCAACTGGCCTCCTGCTCTGTGATGAGCTGATGAATACAAACATGAGAGATGATTGAAGCGACATGTTTTTGTCCACCACTGTAGGCAGAATAACACTGGTCTTCATTAACATTAAGGTCAAGTCATATAAATATTCTTTGACTATATACAATACCCTTTGTCTGGGGACATGGGGAAGCGCTCCGCTTAATATCCTCATATGCCATTGTAAAGCATAGGCAGATTGTATATTTCTGAGGATGATCTCAAACATCCTTGAAATATCTACGATAACAGATGGAGCAATCCTGCGACGTGTGAGGAATCCATGCTTCATCACAGCAATCTCCAGGCAATTCGAGTCTTGTAGATTTTGGAGTCTAAACCAACCAATCATTGAAATGCGGAGAGCATCAGGTGAGGGGACCAAGATAAAACTGTCCAGGATTATATTTAACTGCCTTTGCCATTATTACACTTGCATTCATTGGGTAGTCAGTACAACCTGAAGCACTCTTGAGGTGCTTGTGCTGTGGAACAGAAATCTCTCAGTGAGCACGACATGGGCTATGTTTGGCTGATCCCGTTCAACAGCTCATATCTATCAAAAACGTCATTTTCTCCTGGATTCCAACCACAATTGATCTATTATGGGATGATCTGACCTTGTAAATGGGCTTAATGTTTTACAATCAGGACATTTATGATTTGGAAGCTCAAATGTTGAATATATTAGATTGACCTCTTTCCCATAGTGGAGATGAAATGTTCCTCCTGCCTTGCAGGCTTTGCTGAGGTCTTTGAATAAACCAACATCATACCCTCAAGCCATCAGGATCCACAAACAGTTTCTGGGATGTGTTGACCTCTCTGCTGTTTTTCTTTCTAGGAAGTCAACCTTTTTCAACGTACTGACAAAGAGTCAAGCTGCAACTGAGAATTTCCCCTTCTGCACCATTGACCCAAATGAAAGCCGAGTGCCCATTCCAGATGAACGCTATGATTTCCTGTGCCAATTCCACAAGCCTGTCAGGTATGGGGTCTCACTGTTCACGTATTATTCACACTTCAGACTTGGGCTCTCTGGCAAATATGTATAGGCCACCGCAAATGTACACTACTGCAACATGAAAGACACAAACATTTTGTTGACATTGAGTTGCCAGTCCTTTACAATACATATAAGGGATAACTGCAGGTTTCCATGTTATGTTTGTCTTTTAAGTAAGAGGCCATAACATTTAAGTGTCAGTGGCTGGCTATCGTATGTCATTATGAGCGAGGTTAGACCATCCTATTGGGTTGATGTGAGAGAGGGTCATAAATCACAGCAGGGAACGAATGTCTCTCTCTGTCTCTCTGGGGTTGGTGGTGTTGCGAAAGAGACTGTATAACATGTTCAGCATTGAGCAATGCAAAAACATACGCATTATGACTCTGCTAGGACTAATATGACATAAACCCTATCACCCTTTAGTCACAGCTCTTGTGTCTCCAACCACATATTCCAGAGTGTAGGAGCCTGATGATGAATCAAGGTATGGCACATACCTCTGTTGTCAGTACGAGGGTGATTAAGGTGTAGGGCCGGTGTTGGTGTACTGGCTGCTGCTTGGTTTCTATTTCTCCTTTATCTGCGTTAAGTGCGAGGGCTGATAGGACCACGGGCTCCTAGGGCTACCAATTAGTCAGCGATAGGTCGCTAATGCCCCAGACATGATTTTGAAGACGTATATATATATTTTCCATTGAAAACAAGAAAGTCTGATCACTGGCAATCTCCTCTGGCAGTATTGATTCATACGTAAAAACCTGAGGAACACTTTCACCTCCCAAACGTTGTCCTTTTCTGTATTTTGTTAGTTATATACTACCCTAACCCCTACTACCTGTTCTGCAGCAAGGTGACCGGCCTTCCTGAACGTGGTGGACATAGCAGGACTGGTGAAGGGAGCTCACGCTGGCCAGGGCCTGGGCAATGCCTTCCTCTCCCACATCAGTGCCGGCGATGGCATCTTCCACACGACACGTGAGTCCCACCTGCCAGGCTATAGCGCACTGCATATCACTGTCTAAAACGACAGGCTTTTCATTTGTTTAGAAATGTGTCCCAATGTACATGCACCGCCCAGAATGAGCTAGTAAAGAGAACAATTACTGGAAAATGGACTTCATACTTCGCTGTAGAATCTTTTTGAAAGCAGTTGGCAGAGCTTTTTACTGAGGCCTATATGGTTCTGTCTGCTGGGTTCCAAGATCAACACAATATTCAGGAATAGAGCAGATGAAGCCAGACCCAAAACTCACATTCCTATTGGGAGTTTCTCTCTGAATTGAAATCAGAGAAAAGTTAATGAAAGGGCCTGTGCCTGGTTTGGTAGACTCACTGCACACTACTCTGAGGTTGGGAAATACAACTAGACTCAGGGGGAAGTCTTTAGCGGCTTCCTGTAACCACAGATTATCGTAACCTGATCCCAAAATGACACCGTTTGATTATGGTTGGGCACAACAAAGGGTAAGTAGCCTGCATGGCAAAAATACAGTACGATTAAAGAGAAACTGAACATAATAAGCAACTTCTCCTTTTGTGGCATCGATATGAGTCAGAAACATTTTTATTCTAGTGTCAAAATTGACTACAAAGTGTAAATAGGATCATTTTGGTCATAAAGTCAGTCTGGTCCAAAACAAAGATTTGCGAGATAATTAGGAAAAAATAGTATGTGATGGAATGAAATGTACCGTAACAGTTTTCCTCGGGTTAGATTTATTTCAATCCTGCCCACAACTGGCAGCACCCAAGCAATCATCCATTCAGACCGCAGCTGCATGCAACCCAATCTTAATGCCCATGGTCAATTTGGTTTGACAGTCGATATCCCTATGAGGCTAGTTAGGCACCATCAGTAAATTACACAATGTATATGGGACAATATTTTAACATTTCAGTAGCTCCAAATTTCAATGATTTAAAAGCCTCAAATCAATTATAAACTGTAGAAATTCATATACAAATATTGAAAACATCTAAACAACTAAACGGTGTGCAACATGAAAGTATTCTCCCATTTACATCATGTCATTTATTGACGGTCCCTAACTAGCCCCACAGATAGGCTATCCAAAGCCAAACCAACTTTGCCAAGGTAGCACACCAGCCGGCTGAAGCTAATTGGCAAAAGAAGTTGGCTAGCTTGCTAGCTAGTCTAGGATACTTCCACACACAAGACCTGGTTAGACTGTTTCAAGTTACATAGAAGGGTGAGTGACGGTAACTGTTTTGGCAGAGTGAAAGTACAAATGCTTCCCATGTTCGAACACACACACAACAGACACCCACATCAAAGCACGCCTCCAAAACCCAAATCTCATTCTCAGTCGCATTTCCTAATGACGCGAATTGAAACCGAGACTAAATCAGAAGGTTCAGCCTCCCCTTTAAGATATTGTTTATTGTGAAAAACTGAGTTTAAATGTATTTGGCTAAGGTGTATGTAAACTTCCGACTTCAACTGTAAGCACATATCAATTGACGCAAAACATATAACAACATCTTGAAAATACAGGTAACTGCCAAAATAAAGGAAACACCCACATAAAGTGTCTTCATAGGGCGTTGGGCCACCATGAGCCAGAACAGCTTCAATGCATAGATTATACAAGTGTCTGGAACTCTATTGCAGGGATACAACAGCATTCTTCTACGAGAAATTAGATCACTTGGTGTTTTGTTGATGGTGGTGGAAAAATGCTATCTCAGGCACCACTCCAGAATCTCCTATAAATGTTCAATTGGGTTGAGATGTGGTGACTGAGACAGCCATGGCATATGGTTTACAGATATAAGCCTCTGGGAAGGTCTAACGGATGACATAAAGTTAAATAGCTTTTTAAAACACCTGAGTCGCACAGCAAAATGGAAGCATGTTTTCTAAACGGTGTCTTGTGAGATATGGCTTGAAGTGGCAATGCTCTATTGGCCCCTAGACTGGAACCAGTGAACAAGACCAATATTAACATGGCTGCTTCTCCCTGAAGCAACCACAGACAGGGGACAGCACAGCATCACAGGAAGCCTATCTGTATATTTAAACTGAATATAACACATTTTAGTAGTGATATAACGTCAATATAGTACATGTAAGTTAACATAATACCTGTTATAAACAGTGCAACCTCACAAGAACAGCGGTTTCACAGAGACAGTTGACAAAATTGACGGTTACAACATATCCTCTGTAGGTACATCTCACCTTGCATTACTTGCTCCTACGGAGTAAATCATTGCTAAAGCATAGTTGTGGTTGGTCCTACAGTGGGTGGTCCTCCATTGCATCAACAAAAGCAGACAACCTCCTCTCAGACCAGTTGTCTAAGGAAACGATATCCTTCCATACCCAACACACCCTTTCGTGGAAGTCATCCCGTAACCTCCACTGGATACTGTACAGTATATTTCAATGGTTTGTTTACAAGGAAAGGAGGGTGCAATTTGACATGCTTCTGTATATTTGAGGAGAGAAAACGAATCCCTTCCTGACAGGCTTCTTAATCACAGGAAAAAAGGATAGCCATGTAGAGGACAAACAACAGTGTGATAACTGTTCCATACAGCGGTGTGATAACTGTTCCATACAGCGGTGTGATAACTGTTCCATACAGCGGTGTGATAACTGTTCCATACAGCGGTGTGATAACTGTTCCATACAGCGGTGTGATAACTGTTCCATACAGCGGTGTGATAACTGTTCCATACAGCGGTGTGATAACTGTTCCATACAGCGGTGGGATAACTGTTCCATACAGCGGTGGGATAACTGTTCCACACAGCGGTGTGATAACTGTTCCATACAGCGGTGGGATAACTGTTCCATACAGCGGTGGGATAACTGTTCCATACAGCGGTGGGATAACTGTTCCATACAGCGGTGTGATAACTGTTCCATACAACGGTGTGATAACTGTTCCACACAGCGGTGTGATAACTGTTCCATACAACGGTGTGATAACTGTTCCACACAGCGGTGTGATAACTGTTCCATACAGCGGTGTGATAACTGTTTCATACAGTGATAACTGTTCAGCGGTGTGATAACTGTTTACAGCGGTGTGATAACTGTTCCACACAGCGGGGTGATAACTGTTTCATACAGCGGTGTGATAACTGTTCCACACAGCGGTGTGATAACTGTTCCATACAGCGGTGGGATAACTGTTACATACAGCGGTGTGATAACTGTTCCACACAGCGGTGGGATAACTGTTCCATACAGTGGTGGGATAACTGTTCCATGGATGTGCTCAAATATGAAAATGTCATAAGCAACACATTTGAGATAATCATCAGAGTCTTGAGGTAGTTCTAGACATGCAGTCTCAGTCTGTCGCAAGGAGTCAGTTGAAAGGCTATTGGAAAATGGCCTCAGAAATGAAATGACACACTTATACTGTCCACATAGTAATCCCTTGCAGAGAGAACTTGGGAACAATTAGGAAAATGGCCTGTATTGTAACCCTGTCCATTTGGCCACTCTGCCTGCCACAGCCCAGTCACTAATCAGAGCTCTTTTCACAAAATGGGAAAGTCAATAGCTGCATACAATCAGTAAACAAATTTGGCTATTTTTATACGAGCCTCCATCTCCATTTTAGTAGCAGCAATTTAAATTATTCTAGCGTGTAACACTTTAATTGTGTAAGACAAAGATGATGTCAGAGGCACAAAAGAACTTCAGGCAGAGGGAGACCTATAAGTAATTTCTATGCTGCCACAGTGAGCCAGACAAGTGAGAAGTATTTTGTGGGGGTTGTTCTACTGATGCACTCACATCTGTGTATTTATTGAGAATACAAAGGCAGTTAGTGGGCATGATAAACGGAAAGCAACAATGCTGAATTGCACCCGTGTTACAGAAATGGCCTTTCAGCTTTCACGGAATAGTTTCACTATCCCTAAAAAGTTATTTATCTGCATAAAAATCAGGGGAACTCAGTGAATTACAGTGAATTATAAGTGAAATAATCTGTCTGTAAACAATTATTGGAAAAATTACTTGTGTCATGCACAAAGTAGATGTCCTAATCGACTTGCCAAAGCTATAGTTTGTTAACAATGTATGTACAGTTGAAATCGGAACTTTACATACACTTAGGTTGGAGTCATTAAAACTTGTTTTTCAACCACTCCACAAATTTCTTGTTAACAAACTATAGTTTTGGCAAGTCGGTTAGGACATCTACTTTGTGCATGACACAAGTAATTTTTCCAACATTTGTTTACAGACAGATTATTTCACTTATAATTCACTGTATCACAGTTCCAGTGGGTCAGAAGTTTACATTCACTAAGTTGACTGTGCCTTTAAACAGCTTGGAAAATCCCAGAAGATTATGTTATGGCATTAGAAGCTTCTGATAGGCTAATTGACATCATTTGTGTCAATTGGAGGTATACCTGTGGATGCATTTCAAGGGCTACCTTCAAACTCTTTGCTTGACATCATGGGAAAAATAAAAAATAAATCAGCCAAGACCTCAAACCAAAAAAATTGGAGACTTCGACAAGTCTGGTTCATCCTTGGGAGCAAGGTACCACATATATCTGTACAAACAATGGTACGCAAGTATAAACACCATGGGACCACTCAGCCGTCATACCGCTCAGGATGGAGACCCATTCTGTCCCTTAGAGATGAACATACTTTGGTGCGAAAAGTGCAAATCAATCCCAGAACAACAGCAAATGACCTTGTGAAGATGCTGGAGGAAACGGGTACTAAAGTATCTATATCCACAGTAAAATGAGTCCTATATCGACATAACCTGAAAGGCCACTCAGCAAGGAAGAAGCCACTGCTCCAAAACCGCCATAAAAAAGCCAGACTACGGTTTGCAACTGCACATGGGGACAAAGATCGTACTTTTTGGAGAAATGTCTTCTGGTCTGATGAAACAAAAATAGAACTGTTTCGGCCATAATGACCATCATTATGTTTGGAGGAAAAAGGGGGAGGCTTGCAAGCCGAAGAACACCATCCTAACTGTGAAGCACGGGGGTGGCAGCATCATGTTGTGGGGATGCTTTGCTGCAGGAGGGACTGGTACACTACACAAAATATATGGCATCATGAGGCAGGAAAATGTTGTGTATATTGAAGCAACATCTCAAGATCTCAGTCAGGAAGTTAAAGCTTGCTCACAAATGGGTCTTCCAAATGGACAATGACCCCAAGCATACTTCCAAAGCTGTTTTAAAATGTCTTAAGGACAACAAAGTCAAGGTATTGGAGTGGTCATCACAAAGCCCTGACCTCAATCCTATAGAACATTTGTGGGAAGAACTGAAAAAGTGTGTGTGAGCAAGAAGGCCTACAAACCTGACTCACTTACACCAGCTCTGTCAGGAGGAATGGGTCAAATTTCACCCAACTTATTGTGGGAAGGTTGTGGAAGGCTACCTGAAATGTTTGACCCAAGTTAAACAATTTACAGGCAATGCTACCAAATACTAATTGAGTGTATGTAAACTTCTGACTCACTGGAAATGTGATGAAAGAAATAAAAGCTGAAATAAATCATTCTCTCTACTATTATTCTGACATTTCACATTCTTAAAATAAAGTGGTGATCCTGACTGACCTAAGACAGGATTTTTTTTATTACTAGGATTAAACGTCAGGAATTGTGGAAAAACTGAGTTCAAATGTATTTGGCAAAGGTGTATGTAAACTTCCGACTTCAACTGTATGTGCTCGCTTTTTTTTTTTTATAGTGACAGAAATCAAATGAAGCAGATCCTCAAACCAAAACCAGCTCTTTTATGTCTGTATGTAGAAAACAGACTTTCTAAATGAGGATGAGAGGATGCTGGTGCTTTTACTGTACTCTTTTACGACGATCTGTTTTGACACCATTGTTGTCCCTCTGTGGACTCCTTAGAGACTAAGCTGTATGTTCCACAAGTTAACCATTAAACGTTTCTGGTTTTGTTTTGCAATTATATACATGTTTTATCTGGTGTCAGGCAGTATAGGCTGCAGTATTCCAGGCACTTCTTTTATATTGCTTGATTATACGGTTGGGGGGCGAGCACAATTTTTCTTGCCTGGAACGGCATGTTTGTGTCTGAAAATTAGAAACGGGCTTCTATAAAACATCCTACAAAAGGCTGCTGCTCTGTGGCAGAGCTGGCGCTCAACCTAAGTGAGTGTCAATAGTGTGCTTGTTAGTGCATGTACCTGTGCCTGACTGGTTGACCCGATCCTGATCAAATGAAGTGGGGGAGGTTTGGAAATCTCAGCCATGCTCTACAGTAGACCAGCCAGTAAAACGGAACTTCTTTCACTTTTGGTTTATTCCCAATTGCCATTATGGAAACCCTTTGTGAATGTAGGCCTATATGCAATTGTTTCCATTGGAAACGAGGGACTAAACTACGCAAGACAATACATTTTTGACATTTTTCTCATTTTGTTTAAATTACACAATCTTGTCAGTAGTGATTTGTCCCTATATTATCAGAACTTAGAGGAAGGATGCTAGATCTTGGACAGTGTAGACCACTTCCTTGTTTCAGCTTCAGCTCTACAAACACTTGACTCTACTCTATAAGAAGTAAAGCATAATTGCAGATGATATTGTCTAAATTGAAATTCATCACTTTTCCAGCCCAACAGCTGCAGGTTGCTATAGAAATCCAGGTTGATTTAACTACACTGCCTCTGTAGTTAGTCTGAAGATTCTGGAAAACAGACATTTAAATTGTGTTTTCCTTTAATAGTGAAACATTGCAGTTTTAAAATGTCTTTATCATTAACTTGTTGGTATATTGATGTGCATGGTTATGTTCTAAACCGGGGATCATCAACTAGATTCAGCCACGGGCCATTTCTTTCTTGAGCAGATGTTCGAGGGGCCAGAAAGTAATTACAAATCATTTGTAGACTCCAAGTTGATCAAGAGAATCTCCTCTGGCAGTGACAAGAATCCCAAACAGATTTAATATTTGACTAAAACATGACCATTTCAAACCTTGCCTACTTTTTTACAATCACGTGTCTCTCTATTATGCATTGTAATACTTGGGAACTGATTTCCAAAATTGAAATAACTTGGAGTGGTCTTTTATGTCCAACAATGAAAATTCTCCCCCAAAAATTGCTCAGAAAAGTTGGGGGGGGCCAAATTAACCTACCCACAGGCCAAACGCGGCCCGTGGGAACACTGTTTTAAAAAGTGCACCCTCCTCCAACTTTACATACCTTAGCTATAGACTTATCGAAGCCAGGCAGTGGTCAAACAGGCTTTTCAGCCTGGCGTGGGAACTTTGATGTCAAGTCAGACGTAGTTGCTCAATTCTACCAGTAGTCTGCATGTTATGAATCTTTTTCAACCCCTAAATGGTTTTGAAAAGCCTGTATAAACAGTGGATTTGCTTTTAACGAAACCTTCCAAAAACTATTAAGCGGCATTATGGCATCCTGAAAGCTGGTTCTATTAAATGCCCAGATTTCATAAGGGAGTAGTTTGAAGGGTAAGTGCTCCGAGTGCTTCTGCAGTGACTGGAACACTGTTGGATCCTCTTCCTGAGACACAGACACACAGACAAACTCGTTCCTGCTCACCGACTCTACTGAGTCTCCTGTGTCCCTTACCAGCAAGCGTGCTTCCCCACGTGGTCTCATTCACATTGGTTTCATCTCCAGCGATTTATTGAAGAAAGAGGATGCTCACAGACTAGTCCCTAGTCGTTGCGTGAGCAGGTCGAAGGCAGTATCAGAAATCGTATGCTTATGAATAGTCTGTTACCAGAGTCTGATACGGTACATAGGTATGAGTCATTCTCATCCATGTGTTTGTCTTTCTCAATGTGCGTAGCCATAGCAGCAGTATAAACTGTAGTACATTCATCCACAAAGACTGGATTTGGTCAATCAATTGGAAAGCAGCAGTTTTTCTTGGCTCAGACTCTTCTCACTTTAATTGAATGCCTTGAACACCTGCTTACTACTGCGTTTAAACAAGATTCTCCTTAAACCAGCAGAAATAGGCTTAGCATGCCATTACTATACCTTACATGAGGAAATATTGAGAAAGTATTGAATCGGTTACAGTCATAATATAGTATTTGCTGTCTGTAATTTGATGAATAAAACATTGAAAATGTTCATTTGAATTTAAGAAAAATAAAAAATGTCAACAACCCAGATACTGGTCGTATTTGCCCATTACATTGATTTTCTGCCAAATGACGGCAAAGGGGTCTGGGTATGAGACTGTACGCTGGCTTTCCTGTGGAGGCCCCTCTGGTGTTGGTATGGAGGGGGGATCATGTGATCATGTGATCATGTGATGTTGTAAACAGGAACCTCTGGGGATGACAACTCACCCTGTTATTTCTCCAATTTTCTTTTTTAACGATATTTCCTACTTCTGACATTTAGGCACTACTACTAGTGTCTATGTTCCCTGGGTAATGACTGCCTGACAAAATCATCCACTGGTATTGTAAAATACTGTTTATGATGGAAAGGAAACGACCGTGATGAAAGCATAATGAATTGACAGCACCCTGTAAGTGTCCTCATAGCTGGTCACACTGCATTCACAAACATGACTGTTTAGTGGGTAAGCCACAAAATGCACAGACCGGATTGTGTGTGTTTTGTCTTTGTTTACATTGCTGGAGAGGCACTTCATGTCGAGCTAGACTCGTGTTTTGTATGTATGAGCATTTGTCACAACTTTATTGAGCAGTTATAATACAAGTGGATGTGTATTCAGTAGTCGTTAGAGTAGTCATACTCCAAACTATTTCCAGTATTAAGAGAAATAGTACCTGAAATGGAATTGACCCCAGTTCCATTTCTAAGTGTTCTACAGATATCAAAGAATTACATACTTTCCAGAACTGCGTTTAATCTGCAGAGCAAATTAATGATGTGTTAAGTTACTTTGTTTTTATGCACTAGCACAATCATTTATTTTAGAAATGCAGTCGGCGTGTTGTCATGAGCCCCTGCATTTATACGGTCTGCTGTTTTACAGAGTGATGTGATTTCCTGGAGACACAGAGCGGATGCACAGCATTTTGCTCTGTTTTACTTGGGAAGAACAGAATCCTCCTTGTTGTTTGTGGGCTGTGTTGAGATATACTGTCACGCCGTTTAAAAGAGCATTTTGATTCTGCCAGAATGAATGAGTTTTTGTCAACCTCCACTCATCGTGGCTGACTAGACTAAAACGTCTACCCATCTTGACTGGAGATCACAGCAGCTCCAGATAACATGCTTGGTGATTGAAGGTCGAAATATTTTGAATTCTAATGGGGCTGCTGGATGAATGGCCTGAAATAGACTGTAGAATTTGTCTGCTTCCTCCTCCTGCCCCCCTTCCCTGTCCACTGTGAAAAGAAGCATTTGGAATGGCTGGGCCCGATGATCATAGAATTATTGGATGTTGATTCTAAACCCCTCAAAGAGGAGTTGCTATGGAGATCTCGTTCCAAACTGTGAAATGATTCACCGTTGAAAGGCTGGAGGGTCTGAAAGCCGTACACATCATTGTTCAGGTGGCGGTTGGTTAGGAAATTGCTGGTGCCTGTGCAATCAGCACCGCTATGGTAGTTAAGGATCTAAAAAGGTTTGTTCTCTGAATGATGGGGGACAACAGTGATGTGCATATGATGGTTCCTTTCAATCAAGGCACCCTCAGACCCAGTGGCTTGAAAAAAACAACAGAGGAGGCTTAAATGAAAAGGGAATGAACACCATTATTGTCTATCAAAGTTAATGAAATCTGGAGCCTCCCCAGTACATTCATTCTTCAGCTGCATAAATAACCAACTAGACTGAGAGGTTATCTTCTCAGTCAGATGTCAGCTCTTTACTTTGGTACCCATTTTCAGTGGCAAAAAATATTTGCTGAAAGGCTACCACATTTGATACATCAGTTTGGTTGGAAGTACTACAATTGGCTTGAGTTTAAATTGGAATGGGAGATACCTTATGAGGTAGCCGACTAATATTCATAGGACTAAACAATGTCATTGTGTGACAATCAATTATGAAACGTGGGATCTTTGTCGGAAAAATTAGGACGTACTTATATACCAACATAACATTTCTGATATCCTTAACAAACAAAAAAGGTAAGATACAGATGCATTTTCCGTTTATGCTCTCTGTTGAGAAACTAAATAACCTAAAAGAAGGAAGATGAGTCCGACATGAAAGTCTGCTATCACCTTGTTTCATGATATATATATATACACACAAAGATATTCCCAGAATCAACATAAAGAGTCATGTCTGCGTTGGGAGGTGTTTTGATGCAGGGAAGGTGGCCATAATGTGCTTTCCTGACAGGCCCATAAAGTAGCTTCTACTGCTCTGAATACCAGGAGAATTGCGGTACTAGGTTTGTATAGAACATCTTAAAAGCTGGGCCAGGAATGCAAGCGCTTCAGATGTGCTCTTCCCCCCTCTCGCATGTGAAAACATGCACAGGAAATTAGCAGCCAGTGAATACTGTAATTTGACTGAATTATGTTGACCACATAGCCTCTCCAGGTAGCAACATCAGAGGAGTCCGTTTGATCAGTATTGATCTGTTTCCTGTCTCTCCTTGTCTTTGTACTTGACCCGAAAAGTAATGACATCAGCCCCTCAAACTAGCTGCATGTTTTCAAGTGTTTCACCTCTACAAACGGAATATATATGGCCTCTTGAAACAGTTGTCACCTTGGTTCATTGAAAGCTCACATGTCAGCAGCCCAGAGGGGGAAAACAACAACAAAAACAATGAGCCCACGACAGTGCCAAATGATTTGAACAAGAGATGTAACAAACCTTTTGCTCGCCACCTCGATTAACCTTTACCCCCACACATTGACTCGGTACCGGTACCCCCTGTATAGAGCCTCGTTATTGTTGTTACTTATTTTTTTACTTTAGTTTATTTGGTAAATGTTTTCTTTCTTGAACTGCATTGTCGGTTGAGGGCCTGTAAGTAAGCTTTTCACGGTAAGGGCTACACTTGTTGTATTCGGCGCATGTGACAAATAATGTTTGATTTGATTGGATACCTATTTGTACTTCTTCATGCCTGTGAACTTTATTCATTTCACTATGGGAATGGAACTCTACATTGCCGATGCTGTAAAAAGGCAGAGTCAATCTATTGAGACGTGTTAAGAAAAGAGAAGGCAGAGCATGTTAGACGCTCAGTCGGCAGAACATGGCCCTTGCGATGCTAGGGTTGTGGGTTCGATTCCCAGTATGAAAAAGTACTCATGTATGCACTCACTAAATGTATGCACCAGCTAAGTCGCTCTGAATAAGAGCATCTAATAGAAAGTAATAGAAAAGGGGAAACAGAGCAACAGAGCCTATGGTCCTTAGCTCCCACTGGTGCTCCCACTGGTGCTCTAACATATCCAGGGCTCTAAATTTTATTTTTTTAAATCACTTGAAAAAGTTAAGAGCACAACATTAAATTTAGGAGCACCAGAAAATAAGATTTTTTAAATTGATTGAGATACAGCCTATATTGGGCCTATATTAATTCAAGCTACTTTTGAAGCACATGTTTTGCCCTAGAAACTAATATGTAAGACTGTAAATACATTTGTTTATTATAAATTGTACAATGGGTGGGTCTAATCCTGAATGCGCAATCCACTGTCTCATCAACCCAGCCAAGCAATTTATACATTTGATCTCCACTATAAAAAGTGTCCAGACATTATCTCATTATTAACATTTAGTTTTCAATGTGTATAAACCTTGCTATCTCTCTCCGACATTTCAAAATGGTTTCAATGTTAAAATTTGATCTCCAGCAGACAGACAGGCAGACAGCGTTTCTCAGCCAGTCGAAATCATGTATCAGCTGGCATCATTTTTATGCATATATACAAAGAAATGTCATTTCAAAAAAGGTCAAACGAAATGAAGTACAGGTAGTTTGCAGTCTTTCCAGCTTCAGTTTGAAGAAATTGTGTTAGCTGTGTTGTTGGCTAGCTCCTCTGAACAACAGTGTCCTGATGAGTGAGCACATTAACTATGCCATGGGAAATCGCGCCTCATTAGCTCATTGTTATGGATGTATCCAAATAAATGTCCCTAGAAAACAGCTTTAAAAAAAATGCAAATGCAGCTACTTTGCTGTTATTCTGGAAGCGTTTTTTTTAATGTGACTTTAAGTTAGCCGAAGTTGACTAGCTAGCAATCAAGGGATAAGAACGTTGCCAGACAGTATGACAATGGAACATTTAGAACGAACGACTGGTTCGCGTCCATAGATACAGAACAAAAAGACTGAACGACTGGGTCGCGTCTCTAGCAACCGAACCGATAGAACGAACGACCAGCTGGCTTGGGTAGCAACCCTAGATTTGTGTCAGGACTATATCTTGTGGAAGGATGTAATACTATGAATACATTCATCAAAATAAAGTTCTTAATGAAAATATGTCAATCATTATTTGAATATGTTGGTAACCCGTTGTATAAAAGTGATAATGCTCTTGAAGCCGGTGTTTGGCGGATATATTGGAATGGTTTGCCGGCCCTCGAGAACACCCATGCCAATATATCCTCCAAACACCGCCTCCTCAGTCATTATCAATTAAAGCTAAAATGTTGAAATGAATACCTGTCATGTGGAATATTAGGTTTCTACATTGTGTAAAAGCGCAATTTTCCTATATCGATGCATTACATTGAAAATCATACGTCTCTTTAAAAATGAAAGGTTTGTGATGACAACATGCAAGAGATGTGTCATTCATTCATTGCTATCTACGATCATTGCTAACCCGAAGAAGCTATCCCATTTCCTTTTTTCCAGTGCCCCCAAATGTTTGGATATACTGGTAAAGTCACCAGGTTTGTTAGCCTGCTAGCCAATGAGGTAACATCACTAAACGAATGTGAAACAAATGGTTAACGATGTCGACGGGCGAGTCGTTTTAGAACGTTCCACGGCATGGTTTATGAATGTAAAATGCGGTCCCGGAGACTCGCAATAGGAAGATACATATGTTGCGCTGGTCTGAGTCAGATCTTTTGACCTGGTTGGGCCAGAAGCAAGCCGTTTTCTCTGTAGTCATGGTGCAACCATGGCGCTAACTAATCTGCACTCGCTAGTTTCTCCAGGGCCCTCGGAAACAAAGGTACAGCGTAGCCTAATCATTACACCAATTATTATCTGGGAGATTTTTTTCGTAGTCACACAGTGCTCCCAAAATAAAACTCCTGGTCGCACAGCAAAATATTTCGTTGCATATGCAACCAAATTAGTTGCACTTTTAGAGCCCTGGTCCTATCCCATGACTATGTTGAGGCAAGGCTTCCCCAGACCCCCCTCCTCTCGGCCGTCCTCTGGTCAGGGCAGTGTTGAGCCACAAGCCCTGAGAAGATAAAGCCCTTTGTTCTGTCAATAAAGGCACACCTGGTAATGGTCTCTTCAAAACATACAGTATTTGAAATGAAGTAGTAAAATGTTAATTGCAAGATAAGCTTGACTCCTGAAAACCAGACCCCCCCCCTCTCTCTTTTTTTTTTTTACAGTCTTGCTTGTGGCTTTGTGTGGCGCCGCAGTCTCATAAGTGCTGTCTTCACAGAGGCCTACCCAGACCCAGTCGTTAAAGGCCTAATTGTGGAGATTTCCCTTCTGCTTTCTTTTTCTTCTTCTCTTTTTCTCCTCATACATAGATAGTAGCCCACTTACTAAGGCCTGAATGGGCCTGGTGTGATGTAAATGTGACATTAGAGGAAATGAAAGTAAATTACTCTGCAATGTAGTGTTCAGTAAAGACTGTCTTAGATCACCGAAGGGGTAGTGGATCAGCTGTTCTTAAACTTAGGACAGAGGAGCTTCTTTCTTTTGCCGTGATGATAGTCAAATATTGGCCGAATTCACAATCCATTTATGAATTCTGTGTGTTTAAATAGTGAGTTAGTATTATGCTCTTCGGTTTAATATAGCTTTTTCTTGATATAGTATTTGTCCTTTTGCTGTGAGGGCTTTCATTTAAATGATTAACAGTATCAAAATATTGCTATTATAATTAGTTATATCACTTATGTAAAGCCTTTCCAACAATGTATTAGGTAACCACCAAATGGATATTATAGATGTATCCTATAGAACAATAAAACCTCACATACACTATTGTTTTATCTGCCCCCCCCCCCGAAAAAAAAATCAGAATCCTTTGTCAGTATGCACATTTGTGCCTCTCACAAATGATTCACATTGCATTATTTTCACTTTAAGTTCATGGAGGGACCGTGCACACAATAGCACATTTTCATTCTAATCAGTGTAGATCTGGGAGCTGGCAAATTGGAGCAGCAAAACAATAATTCCACTGATTAGCCCCTTTCTGTGTGGCGTAAGTGAACTGTTTATACTGTGGAGTACCTCTGGAAGAGGAGAGGAACCAAAACAGCCTGATTAGGCAAAGAGTAATTGGATAAGTTCATTTTACCATGAGCACGACGACGCGCATGATCATGGCAGCTTGCACCAAAGTGTAGAGCTTCTGTTGACTTGAATGAGACTGGAAAGTTTGATTTCATGTTCGTCTGTAATTTTGTTGTCGATCTCATCACGCTATCACACAGTTCAAAATGATTGAATGGTGATGTAAGCAGTTGCAGATTGCTAGTTTTATTTGAAAAAATCCACATACTGTTGTGTAATGTCAGGGGCCAGAAGAAGCCAGTGTAACAAGCCCATACAGAATGGATTTGCTGATTGTTTCTCTTTCTCTTGATTGTTTCATTTTTTTCCCACTTTCAGACTCCCAGTGATGAGCAGGGGTGTTGTTGGTCAGTCAGAGATTTGATATTCCCTGCACAGTAGGGAGTCTGGAACACACACACAAAAAATGCTGGGTTAAAAACAACACATAGCTGGCTAAATAGTGGACAGAACACATATGGGGTTGTTTTGACCTAGCTAGTTAGGTCACAAACAACCCATTGTTTTTTTAAGTTGGGTTGTTGATGCTGAGTTATTGAGCTGTGATCCACCGGGTCAGATCAGGAGCGGGGCTTAGTAGGGGTGTGGCTTTCAGATTATTTTTGGCCACCTGTGAGAGTAAATGTAATCCCGGTTCATCTGTTCTGTTGTATTGTCAACACACTTTTGTAGCCAATTGAGGCTTACACAAGTTGAGTTCTTCAAGTGCCTATGTGTATCCCAATGTTGGGATAGTTACCATTTTGTTGTGATATTTAAATAATAATGTCATTAAAATGTGTAATGTGCAAAAATATTGAGGGGAAATTGAAGTTTGCAGTGTACAAACATAACATGGTGAACAGGAATGACATTTACTCTCACAAGTGGCCAAAACTACCTATATGTAAGCCACACCCCACTCCTCCTAAAAATTAACTATGAATTACGTTTTTTTTTTTAAGTGAAATTACTTATGAATTACATTTAAAAAATACCCAGCATGAAAGTGAATAAAAACCCGACTGATCGTTAAATTATCCCATGTTTAAGTAATCCAAAAATGGGCTTTTAGATAGTTATTTTTAGTCATCCGTGAGAGTAAATGTCATTCATGTTAAATTTGTACACTGCAAATTAAAATGTTCCTTCAATATTTCTGCACATTTCATACCTTAATATAAAATTAGTAGTATTATTATTTAAATATCACAGTGGTAATCATCCCAACATTGGGATATGCATAGGCACTTATGAAACTCATACTCTTGTGTAAGCATTATTAAAGATAGAAAGGTGTCAATGCTCAATCTTAGCATGTGTTGACAAGACAACAGAACAGATTAACCGGAATTACAGATTAACCCGGTGGCTCATAGCTCAATAACCCAGCATCAACTTCTGATCTGACCCGGTGGCTCATAGCTCAATAACCCAGCATCAACTTCTGATCTGACCCGGTGGCTCATAGCTCAATAACCCAGCATCAACTTGTGTTCTGTCCAATATTTACCCAAATTGGGTTGTTTTTAACCCATCCTTTTTTGTGTGCAGTACTGTCCCTTACCAGGGGAAGGGTGGGGAGTAGGGAGTGGAGTGTGATGGTCCTTGCAGCTGGGCCATAATCTGGATATAGAGAGGATTCTGGGTGGATGGGTGGATGGAATCTTGATGAAGTCTACCAAAGAGAGTATGAAATTCTTGTTTTATACTGTTTTCTTATGTGAACTGACACATTTTTATGTTTATATAAACCAGATAGACAATAACTATAAGATTCCTATCACTCGTTTTTTTATTTAAAAAACATCACTTTATTTAACCAGGTAGGCCAGTTGAGAACAAATTCTCATGTACAACTGCGACCTGGCAATTATAAACTGAGTGGTTTGATCCCTGAATGTTGATTGGCTGACAGCGGTGGTATATCAGACCGTGTACCACGGGTATGACAAAACATTTATTTTTACTGCTCTAATTACATTGGTAACCAGTTTATAATAGCAATAAGGCACCTCAGGGGTTAGTGGTATATGGCCAATAGGCAAGTTGCGTTGTGCATAAGAACAGCCCTTAGCCGTGGTATATTGGCCATATACCACAACTCCTCGTGCCTTATTGCTTAAATATAACACACATCACTGAATTTGTTTAAAAATCAGGTTGAGGAGAACTTAGGAAACTGCAGAGGTGTTCTATTGCCCATTAAAACCCCATCCGCACTATGAATCAATATTTCCAACATGAATCATGGTTGAAACTTGTTCAGAATCAGAAGTATGACAGCCATGAATCAGTCAAATGACTAACTTTCTCACCGGGCCTCAACTGTCAACAGTCCTCTCCACTGAGGTGTCAGCACTTCAACCAGGAGTGCTGTTTGAATTAAGTAAGTCTTCGCCAACACGCAGATGCCGAACATAGCGTGCGTCATTCATCAACACAGCAATGTTTCTAGCCTGAGTTTCAGTGTCCTGACAGCCACCACACAGGGGGATGATACGCTTCATGTTATCGTGACAATGGAAAGTGTACGTGCAACTAAAGATGTCAGTGCTTTTAACTAAAACGGGTTTCATTCTTTTCTAAGTAATGAGCTGAAACATACACAGGAAAAAAAACGTGTTTGTTTTGAGTTACATGGTGTTTTACCTGTGACTTAATAGAAGTAAAACTTTCAGAAAACAGGTTTATATATCAGCTGGATGTCCAGGAATCCTTAAGTGATTCTTGTCAGCTGCCAGTTGGGTGAATGATAACGATCACTGTGCTGACACTAGTTAATGACATGGTGGATAGTGGGCCAGAGAGGTGCCCTTCTCTGGTGTTAAAGGGTTGTCAGTCCCCATCTGACAGAGCCCCCCCCCGTCCCTTCCTGCCCCGTGGCCGGAACCCTCAGCCCTTCTCTGGTGTTAAAGGGTTGTCAGTCCCCATCTGACAGAGCCCCCCCCCCCCCGTCCCTTCCTGCCCCGTGGCCGGAACCCTCAGCCCTTCTCTGGTGTTAAAGGGTTGTCAGTCCCCATCTGACAGAGCCCCCCGTCCCCCCGTTCCTTCCTGCCCCGTGGCCGGAACCCTCAGCCCTTCTCCAGAATCAGAAGGAGGACATCATCAGTTTCTGCCTAAATTGTGTGGTTAAGTGCTTCATTATCCAATCACCATCAATACCATGGCAAGTAGGCCATTGAGTAGCAGAGGGAAGGCTCTATTTTATATGTACTCTTATTTACAGTAACATTTGTAACAAGTTATGGATACATGTTTTTATCCAGGCGGTTTGTGTTTGGTTTGCACCTCACCATTTGAAGAGGCTCGACCAGAGCTACAACACACCATACAGATTTACATTTTGGCACAGAAAGTTGTTTTGTTTCTCAGCACAATAAAAAACAGAAATGCCTTTGGCAACACTCACATAGTGTGGTACTAAAGTTGGCAAGGAGCTCATGTTTTCCATGTAAGGAAACGACAACTGTGAGAGGAATTTACCATGACTCTGCAAGTTGAGGAGTCATAGTAGTGCTTACAAAACGTGTGCTGGCTTACAGTATGTGGTGTGTAGAATAGTCAAATGTATTGTGAATGGGCTGTTAGATTTAGCATGGTTTTCTTATATCTCCCACTGTGCTTTTTGAAGTGGAAGAATTTGATTTATTTTGTCCCCCTGAGAATGTAATCATTTTTGGGTATCTCAATATACATAGGGCAGTGCAGCATGTGTGTGTGTGTGTGTGCGTGCAAGTATGTCCCAGGAGGTTAGTGGCACCTTAATTGGGGAGAACGGGCTCATGGTAATGGCTGGAGAGGAATATGTGGAATGGTATCAAATACATCAAACACATGGTTTTCTGGTGTTTGCTGCCATTCCATTTGCTCTGTTCCAGCCATTATTATGAGCTGTTCTCCCCTCAGCATCCTACACTGATGAATATGTGTGTACCTATGTGTGTATGTACAGTACCAGTCAAAAGTTTGGACACACCTACTCATTCCAAGGTTTTTCTTTATTTTTTTTGTATTTTCTACATTGTATAATAATAGTGAAGACATCAAAACTATGAAATAGCACATATGGAATCATATAGTAACCAAAAAAGTGTTAAACAAATCTAAATATATTTTATATTTGAGATTCTTCAAAGTAGCCACCATTTGCATTGATGACAGATTTGCACACTCTTGGCATTCTCTCAACCACCTTCATGAGGTAGTCACCTGGAATGCATTTCAATTAACAGGTGTGCCTTGTTAAAAGTACATTTGTGGTCTTTTTTTTCTTCTTAAAATGCATTTGAGCCAATCAGTTGTGTTGGGACAATGTGGGGGTGGTATACAGAAGATAGCCCTATTTGGTAAAAGACCAAGTCCATATTATGGCAAGAACAGCTCAAATAAGAAAAGAGAAATGATAGTCCATCATTACTTTAAGACATGAAGGTCAGTCAATCCGGAACATTTCAAGAACTTTTAAAGTTTCTTCAAGTGCAGTCCCAAAAACCATCAAGCGCTACGTTGAAACTGGCTCTCGTGAGGACCGCCACAGGAAAAGAAGACCCAGAGTTACCTCTGCTGTAGAGGATAAGTTCATTAGAGGTAACCCAAATAAATGCTTCAAAGAGTTCAAGTAACAGACACATCTCAACATCAACTGTTCAGAGGAGACTGTGTGAATCAATCAATCAATCAATCAAATGTATTTATAAGCCCTTTTTACATCAGCTGATGTCACAAAGTGCCGTACAGAAACCCAGCCTAAAACCCCAAACAGCAAGTGTAGAAGCACGATGGCTAGGAAAAACTCCCTAGAAAGGCCAGAACCTAGGAAGAAACCTAGAGAGGAACCAGGTTTTGAGGGGTGGCCAGTCCTTTTCTGGCTGTGCTGGGTTGGACATTATAACAGAAAATGACCAAAATGTTCAAATGTTCATAAATGACCAGCAGGGTCAGATAATAATAATCACAGTGGTTGTAGAGGGTGCAACAGGTCAGCACCTCTGGAGTAAATGTCAGTTGGCTTTTCATAGCCGATCATTCAGAGTTAGAGACAGCAGGTGCGGTAGAGAGAGAGTTGAAAACAGCAGGCCCGGGGACAAGGTAGCACGTCCAGTGAACAGGTCAGGGTTCCATACCCGCAGGCAGAAGAGTTGAAACTGGAGCATCAGGATGACCAGGTGGACTGGGGACAGCAATGAGTCATCAGAGTGAATCAGGCCTTCGTGGTCAAATTGCTGCAAAGAAACCACTACTAAAGGACACCAATAATAAGAAAAGACTTGCTTGGGCCAAGAAACGCGAGCAATGGACATTAGACCGGTGAGTCCAAATT
Organism: Oncorhynchus nerka; assembly: GCF_034236695.1. Classification (NCBI taxonomy): domain Eukaryota; kingdom Metazoa; phylum Chordata; class Actinopteri; order Salmoniformes; family Salmonidae; genus Oncorhynchus; species Oncorhynchus nerka. Next base: position 15,235,585 of record NC_088396.1, on the reverse strand, counting down.
TGATATTTTTTTCCAAAACCATATCTTTGATGCAGAGTAGGTGAATGGATGATCTCTGCATGTGTGGTTCGCACCGTGAAGCATGTAGGAGGAGGTTTGATGGTGTGGGGGTGCTTTGCTGGTGACACTGTCACCAGAATTCAAGGCACACTTAACCAGCATGGCTACCACAGCATTCTGCAGCAATACGCCATCACATCGGGTTTGCGCTTAGTGGGACTATGATTTGTTTTTCAACAGGACAATGACCACAAACACACCTCCAGGCTTTGTAAGGGCTATTTGACCAATAAGGAGTGATGAGTGCTGCATCAGATGACCTGGCCTCCACAATCTCCCGACCACAACCCAATTGAGATGGTTTGGGATGAGCTGGACCGCAGAGTGAAGGAAAAGCAGCCAAAAAGTGCTCAGCACTGGTTACTATGTGATTTCACATGTGTTTTTCATAGTTTTGATGTCTTCACTATTATTCTACAAAGTAGAAAATAGTACAAATAAAGAAAAACCCTTGAATGAGTAGGTGTGTCCAAACTTTTGACCGGTATTTATCTATATTGTGTGTGTGTGTGTGTGTGTGTGTGTGTGTGTGTGTGTGTGTGTGTGTGTGTGAATCTCTGTAGCTACAGCAAAGGTTTAAGTAATTATGTGTGTGGTAGTGTGTTATAGTGATGTTATACTGTTTCTGTACTCTAAAGGTGCGTTTGCAGATGAGGACATTGTCCACGTGGAGGGGAACGTGGACCCAGTGAGGGACATTGAGATCATCCATGAGGAGCTGAGGCTGAAGGATGAGGAGATGATCGGGCCCATTATGGAGAAGCTGGAAAAGGTGGCCGCGAGGGGATGCGACAAGAAACTCAAACCTGAATATGTGAGTCAGTGTCTCAGCATGTCCACTGCATCCCCCGCACAGCACGCATCAACACAAATAATAACCCTCCCACACACTGCCAATGGGAAAAATGTATTTTTCTGTTCCTTCCCATTGGGTCTCCCTTTGCCACATTTTTCTTTCTTTTTCTGAGATTGAAAGTGATCGGGGGTCAGGGGTATTCTGCTGTAGGAATCATTAATAGAGATTTACGTATTCAGCTGCTAACCCTGGGTCACAGTGCTGGGCTAATGAAAGGGTTTTCACAAGTCTCTTTTCATCTGAAGTAGTACTCAAATCACAGCACAGCTCTCGCTCTGCGCTCTCGCACCCACAGCAGTCTCTGGAAATTGGGTGAGGCCATACAATGGGTGACCCACAATCCCACAATCTAGATATGAATACAATAAATGTTTGGAATGTGCTTTGACAGAACATTCTTCGGTTTTCCGCAGTGAGAAACCGAATAGACTGTAAGATTAGAGGGCATCCAAATACACTGTATATCATATCGACTTAAAAGGAAGCTCTGCAGTATTTACTGCTGTAGTTCTGCTTCTGTTTTGATTGCGTGCTCTGCTCTGTCCCTCCACCGCTAGTGACGCAGGATGCAGGCAGTGATGCTGCCTGTGTCATGTACTCTCAGTGTGCAGGACAGAGTGAGTATGAACCCTTTGCAGAATGGGTGAGTAAGCGAGGTAATCTGGTCTTTCAGAGGGAGCGGCGTGCCCAATTTCAGAACCCCGGCACATGAGGGTCTGACCGCTCATTACACTAACGAGCGGGGCCATTTCACCTGCTGCAGGGGCCCTGGCCGGTCGGTCCCCCTCAGAGTAATCCCCCTCAGCAGCCCGGCAGACGGACAAGACATTCAGGCCAGGCAGGTGGCCGCTGACGCACGTAATTGCTGGCAATTTTAGGCAATGAATAAAAAGGATCTGCATTACTTGTCAAAGGTTGTGTGTGACTTCCCAAGCAGAATGTATGTACGGGGCCTTCAGAAGTGAGAGAGCGGTCCTTATCAACGGCTCTGGCGAGCTTCACAGGGGATATAATGCATTTCTTACAGGCCGAATTTGGTATTTGACACATTCAAACTGAGTTTGATTTTTTGGGGGAGAAGAAAAGGCGTGTTACTGAGATTATCCTTCATTCTTGTATTTATGTCCAGGTTTAGGGTTCGGTATCTAGGCAGTACCCTCTGCCACTATATACCACGACTCTCCTTAATTTACTGCGGTGGGCTAAGTCAGCATCACACAGAGTGTTTCTGGGTAGTCTCAAACAAATCTATTTTCAAACAAAAGTATACACCTCACGCACATGGCTATGGGCTTAAAAACAAGAAGACACCTGTACCATGTCAGACAGAGTTGCACTTCAATATTATATTTTATATACATCACAGAAGACTGAAATATTTGTAAAAAAAAAATTTGAAATAGAATGTTTATAAGAATGTTACAAAACATTAAATATTCTACGCATGAGGCCAATAGAATGCGATTTGGTCATTTGATTGCAGGAAATGGGTACTAATGTAAATAAATGAATGGTTTAGCATCACGTCCTTTTATAGTGCCAGGAGTACCATAAAATAACCAGGTAAATAGCATGTAACTATATGAACTTAAACAGTAATTACATCCTGAGATTTGGCACTTACTGAGTAATTATCGAGAAGTTAGAATTAAGCACTAATTTCCGTAGCTGCCTCATGTTTTACCAGAGCTCCTCAATCAGTCCTTCTCTTTCGAAAATACTCCTGAATTCTGAATGAACACATATTTAAATTACAGATCTTTTTTACATTTCTGTAGTGTGACATATCATACACATTTCTCAACAACAACAACAACAACAACAACAAACAGATATATATATTATGTTACTCAATATTCTATAGCTAGCAAGATGCATTGGTTATTGATAGTACTCAGACAAACATGGGATGTTTTGGAACTGGAGTTGATTATTCCTGTTACAAAATAGACACGATATCTTGTGGTGGTTCAAAAGTGATTAAAACCACGTCATCAGCCTTTTTCGGAGAATACTTGGCCAATTGAACCATGCGTGTATTTATTCAGCACGAATTCAACTGACTGGTTGTGGGCCCACGAGAAAATATGTCTTTATATAGTAAAACACTATAGGCATTATGTCGTAACATAACAAGCGATTCAAACTCATATTACAATAGTTTTGTTATGGTCACTTAAATACATTTGAGATCACGATGTACATTGAACAAGGAGAATGT
>NC_088396.1:11747448-11752448 GCF_034236695.1 Oncorhynchus nerka | reverse complement strand
TCTCTCTTTCCCCATCTCTCTCTCTCTCTCCCCGTCTCTTCTCTGTCTCTCTCTCTCTCTCTCTCTCTCTTTCCCGTCTCTCTCTCTCTTTCCCGTCTCTTTCTCTTTCCCCGTCTCTCTCTCTCCTTTCCCCGTCTCTCTCTCTCTCTCTTTCCCCGTCTCTCTCTCTCTCTTTCCCCGTCTCTCTCTCTCTCTCTTTCCCCGTCTCTCTCTCTCTCTTTCTCTCGCTCTCTCTCTTTCCCCGTCTCTCTCTCTCTCTCTCTTTCCCGTCTCTCTCTCTCTTTCCCCGTCTCTCTCTTCTCCCCGTCTCTCTCTCTCTCTCCCGTCTCTTTCGCTCTCTCTCTCTCTCTCTCTTTCCCCGTCTCTCTCTCTCTCTCTTCTCTCTTTCTCTCTCTCTCTCTCTTTCCCGTCTCTCTCTTTCCCTCTTTCCCCGTCTCTCTCTCTCTTTCTTTCCCGTCTCTCTCTCTCTCTCTTTCCCGTCTCTCTCTCTCTCTCTTTCCCCCGTCTCTCTCTCTCTCTTTCCCGTCGTCTCTCTCTCTTTCCCCCATCTCTCTCTCTCTCTTTCCCCGTCTCTCTCTCTCTCTCTTTCTCTCTCTCTCTCTCTCTTTCCCCGTCTCTCTCTCTCTCTCTTTCCTTTCTTTCCTCTCTCTCTTTCCCGTCTCTCTCTCTCTCTCTCTCTTCCCCTCTCTCTCTCTCTCTTTCCCCATCTCTCTCTCTCTCTCTTTCCCCGTCTCTCTCTCTCTTTCCCCTTCTCTCTCCCCGCTCTCTCTTTCCCCATCTCTCTCTCTCTCTCCCCGTCTCTCTCTCTCTCTCTTTCCCCAGTCTCTCTCTCCCCTTTCTCGTCTCTCTCTCTCTCTTTCCCCGTCTCTCTCTCTCTCTCTTTCCCGTCTCTCTCTTTCTCCCGTCTCTCTCCCGTCTCTCTCTCTCTCTTTCCCCATCTCTCTCTCTTTCCCCGTCTCTCTCTCTCTCTTTCCCCGTCTCTCTCTCTCTCTTTCCCAGTCTCTCTCTCTCTCTCTTTCTCTCTCTCTTCTCTCTCTCTTTCGTCTCTCTCTCTCTTTCCCCGTCTCTCTCTCTTTCCCCGTCTCTCTCTTCTTTTTCCCCGTCTCTCTCTCTCTCTTTCCCCTCTCTCTCTCTCTCTTTCCCCATCTCTCTCTCTCTCTCTCTTTCCCCGTCTCTCTCTCTCTCTTTCCCCTCTCTCTCTCTCTCTTTCCCGTCTCTCTCTCTCTCTCTCCCGTCTCTCTCTCTCTCTCTTTCCCCGTCTCGCTCTCTCTCTTTCCCCGTCTCTCTCTCTCTCTCTTTCTTTCCCCGTCTCTCTCTCTCTCTTTCCCCGTCTCTCGCTCTCTCTTTTTCCCCGTCTCTCTCTTTCCCGTCTCTCTCTCTCTCTTTCCCCGTCTCTCTCTCTCTCTCTTTGTCTCTCTCTTTCTTTCTCTCTCTCTCTCTCTCTTTCCCCGTCTCTCTCTCTCTCTCTTTCCCGTCTCTCTCTCTCCCTCTCTCTCTCTCTCTTTCTTTCCCCGTCTCTCTCTCTCTTTCCCCGTCTCTCTCTTTCCCGTCTCTCTCCCTTTCCCGTCTATCTCTTTCCCCGTCTCTCTCTCTTTCCCCGTCTCTCTCTCTCTCTTTCCCAGTCTCTCTCTCTTTCCCGTCCCTCTCTCTTTCTCTCTCTCTCTCTCTCTTTCCCCGTCTCTCTCTCTCTCTCTTCCCCGTCTCTCTCTCTCTCTCTTTCCCCGTCTCTCTCTCTCTTTCCTTTCTCTCTCTCTCTCTCTTTCCCCGTCTCTCTCTCTCTCTCTCTTTCTCCGCTCTCTCTCTCTTTCCCCGTCTCTCTCTCTCTCTTTCCCCGTCTCTCTCTCTCTCTTTCCCCCATCTCTCTTTCTTTCCCGTCTCTCTCTCTCCTTTCCTCTCTCTCTCTCTTCTCTTTCCCCGTCTCTCTCTCTCTCTTTCCCGTCTCTCGCTCTCTCTCTTTCCCGTCTCTCTCTCTCTCTTTCCCGTCTCTCTCTCTCTCTCTTTCCCCATCTCTCTCTCTCTTTCCCCGTCTCTCTCTCTCTCTCTCTTTCCCGTCTCTCTCTCTCTCTCTTTCTCTTTCTCTCTCTCTCTCTTTCTTTCCCGTCTCTCTTTTTCCCGTCTCTCTCTCTCTCTTTTCCCGTCTCTCTTTCCCGTCTCTCTTTCCCCGTCTCTCTCTCTCTCTTTCCCGTCTCTCTCTCTCTCTTTCCCCATCTCTCTCTTTCCCCATCTCTCTCTCTCTCTTTCCCCGTCTCTCTCTTTCCCCGTCTCTCTCTCTCTCTTTCCCGTCTCTCTCTCTCTCTCTTTCTTTCCCAGTCTCTCTTTCCCCGTCTCTCTCTCTCTCTTCTCTTTCCCCGTCTCTCTCTCTCTTTCTTTCCCCGTCTCTCTCTTTCCCCGTCTCTCTCCCTCTCTCTCTCTCTCTCTTTCCCCGTCTCTCTCTCTCTCTTTCCCCGTCTCTCTCTCTCTCTCTCTTTCCCCGTCTCTCTCTTTCCCGTCTCTCTCTCTCTTTCCCCGTCTCTCTCTTCTCTTTCCCCATCTCTCTCTCTCTCTCTCTTTCTTTCCCCGTCTCTCTCTCTCTCTCTTTCCCGTCTCTCTCTCTCTCTTTCCCGTCTCTCCTCTCTCTCTCTTTCCCCGTCTCTCTCTCTTCTCTTTCTCTCTCTCTCTCTTTCCCCTCTCTCTCTCTCTCGTCTCTTTCTCTCTCTCTTTCCCCGTCTCTCTCTCTCTCTCTTCTCTTTCCCCGTCTCTCTCTCTCTTTCTTTCCCCTCTCTCTCTTTTCTCTCTCTCTCTCTTTCTCTCTCTCTCTCTTTCCCCGTCTCTCTCTCTCTCTTTCCCCCGTCTCTCTCTCTCTCTCTTTCCCTCATCTCTCTCTCTTTCCCCGTCTCTCTCTCTCTCTTTCTTTCTTTCTCTCTTCTCTTTCCCGTCTCTCTCTTTCTTTCCCCGTCTCTCTCTCTCTTTCCCCGTCTCTCTCTTTCCCCATCTCTCTCTCTCTTTCCCCGTCTCTCTCTCTCTCTCTCTTTCCCCGTCTCTCTCTCTCTGTCTCTCTCTCTCTCTTTCCCCGTCTCTCTCTCTCTCTTTCCCCGTCTCTCTCTCTTTCCCCGTCTCTCTCTCTCTTTCCCCGTCTCTCTCTCTCTCTCTTTCCCAGTCTCTCTCTCTCTCTTTCCCCGTCTCTCTCTTTCCCCGTCTCTTCTCTCTCTCTCTTTCCCCGTCTCTCTCTCTCTCTCTTTCCCCGTCTCTCTCTCTCTCTCTTTCCCCGTCTCTCTCTCTCTCTCTCTTTCCCCGTCTCTCTCTCTCTTTCTTTCCCCGTCTCTCTCTTTCCCATCTTTCTTTCCCGTCTCTCTCTCTCTTTCCCCATCTCTCTCTCTTTCCCCCGTCTCTCTCTCTCTCTCTTTCCCGTCTCTCTCTCTCTTTCCCGTCTCTCTCTCTCTCTTTTCCCGTCTCTCTCTCTCTCTTTCCCGTCTCTCTCTCTTCCCCGTCTCTCTCTCTCTCTCTCTCTTTCCCGTCTCTCTCTCTCTCTCTTTTCCCGTCTCTCTCTCTCTCTTTCCCCGTCTCTCTCTCTCTTTCCCGTCTCTCTCTCTCTCTTTCCCCATCTCTCTCTCTCTCTCTTTCCCGTCTCTCTCTCTCTCTTTCCCGTCTCTCTCTCTCTCTCTTTCCCCGTCTCTCTCTCTCTCTCTTTCCCGTCTCTCTCTCTCTCTTTCCCCGTCTCTCTCTCTCTCTCTCTCTTTTCCCTCTCTCTCTCTCTCGCTCTTTCCCCTCTCTCTCTCTCTCTCTCTCTCTCTTTCCCGTCTCTCTCTCTCTCTTCCGTCTTTTTCCCGTCTCTCTCTCTCTCTTTCCCCGTCTCTCTCTCTCTTCTCCCTTTCCCCATCTCTCTCTCTCTCTTTCCCCATCTCTCTCTCTCTCTTTCCCCGTCTCTCTCTCTCTCTTTCCCGTCTCTCTCTCTCTCTCTTTCCCCGTCTCTCTCTCTCTCTCTCTCTCTCTTTCCCCGTCTCTCTCTTTCCCCGTCTCTCTCTCTCCCCGTCTCTCTCTCTCTCTTTCCCCTCTCTCTCTTTCCCCATCTCTCTCTCTCTCTTTCCCCGTCTCTCTCTTTCCCTGTCTCTCTCTCTCTTTCCCTTTCCCCTCTCTCTCTCTCTTTCCCAGTCTCTCTCTCTCTTTCCCCGTCTCTCTCTCTCTCTCTCTCTCCCCGTCTCTCTCTCTCTCTCTCTTTCCCCGTCTCTCTCTCTCTCTTTCCTGTCTCTCTCTCTTTCCCCGTCTCTCTCTCTCTCTTTCCCCGTCTCTCTCTCTGTCTCTCTTTCCCCTCTCTCTCAAACTCTTTCCCCATCTCTCTCTCTCTCTCTCTTTCCCCGTCTCTCTCTCTCTCTCTTCCCCGTCTCTCTCTCTGTCTCTTTTCCCCTCTCTCGCTCTCTCTTTTCCCGTCTCTCTTTCCCCGTCTCTCTCTCTCTCTTCTCTTTCCCCGTCTCTCTCTCTCTTTCCCGTCTCTCTCTCTCTCTCTCTCTCTTTCCCGTCTCTCTCTCTCTCTCTTTCCCCGTCTCTCTCTTCTCTCTCAGATATATTTCCCCATCTCTCTCTCTCTTTCCCCGTCTCTCTCTCTCTCTCTCTTTCCCCATCTCTCTCTTCTTTCCCCGTCTCTCTCTCTGTCTCTCTCTCTCTCTCTCTCTCGCTTTCCCCATCTCTCTCTCTCTCTCTCTCTTTCCCGTCTCTCTCTCTCTTTCCCGTCTCTCTCTCTCTCTCTTTCCCGTCTCTCTCTCTCTCTTTCCCTCTCTCTCTCTCTCTCTCTCTCTTTCCCCGTCTCTCTCTCTCTCTCTTTCCCGTCTCTCTCTCTCTCTCTCTTTCCCCGTCTCTCTCTCTGTCTATATATATATCTCTCTCTTTCCCCGTCTCTATTTCCCCGTCTCTCTCTCTCTCTCTCTCTCTCTCTTTCCCCGTCTCTCTCTCTCTCTCTCTCTCCCCGTCTCTCTCCCTCTTCTTTCCCGTCTCTCTCTTTCCCGTCTCTCTCTCTCTCTTTCCCCGTC